>NC_056738.1:331003667-331088667 GCF_019279795.1 Protopterus annectens | reverse complement strand
TGAGCTCCAGGAATTCAAGAAAAACATCACGGGGACCACCTCGGGGGTCAACAGCAACATTATCTAAAACAGAGAATTTGAAGGAATGCATAGAAAATCCTTTAATATGTCTATAAAGGGCATTCCACTCATCCTTTTTACTGATGTCATAATTGTGTTGATAGATCCTATACCTAAATTGTCTAGTAGTTTTACCAATATAAAAACAAGCACATTGCTGACACAAAGCAACATAAACAATGCCCTTACTGTCACAACTGAATCTCTCCCTGTGCTTGATTTTGCCATAGCCATGTATAAAACATTCGGTGCCCTCAAGAATAAACTTACACTGAGAACAGTGACCACATTTATTCACTTTCCCAGTGTTTGATTTAGACACAATTCTTTCAATCATTGTTTTAAAACAAGTGTCTTTCTGATAAACCACTACAGGTCTTTCACCAAGTTTGTTAAAAATATTCTCATCACATCTAAAAATCTCCCACAATTTTGTAATAATATACTTGATTTCCCTGTATTGTAAATTAAATGGAAAAATCATCGCCTTCCTGTAAGGCAAACTGGTAGACACTTAAGACTCAACAGTGTTAATAGCTTGAATTGAGGAATTACCAAGAAGGGGTGTATAAAAACCAGATGATCTTTTCCCTATAACTTCAGTAAAAATTTCAGTTAAAAAATCCTCAGGATAACCCCTCCTCAGAAACATATCAAATAACTTACTACATTCATCAATAAATGACCTTTCTTGACTAACCATCCTTGCCAATATTACACACTGGCCTTTAACAATGGCCTTCTTTTGATGGGTGGGTGCCAACTCTGAAAATGCAGGTATGAACTTGAATAAGTAGGTTTCCTGCATAATGTGGAATCAAATCTATGTGATTCCCTGTTCTTAAACAGAGTGACATCCAAAAAATTGACCTGTGTAGCATCAACTGACATGGTAAATTGTAAAAAAATATGTAGAGGAATTAATATATTCAAAAAATTTCTCGAGTCTTTCCTTGGTAGCAACCTAAAAAATAATGATGTTATCAATAAACCGTTTATATTTGATATGTTTCTAAGAGGGGTTATCCTGAGGATTTTTTAACTGAAATTTTTACTGAAGTTATAGGGAACAGATAATCTGGTTTTTATATACCCCTTCTTGGTAATTCCTCAGTTCAAGCTGTTAACATTGTTGAGTCTTGTTTAGTGTCTACCAATATGTGTTAAAGGAAGGCCATGATTTTACCATTTAATTTACAATACAGGCAAATCAAGTATATTATTACAAAATTTTGGGAGATTTTTAGATGTGATGAAAATATTTTTAACAAACTTGGTGAAAGACCTGTAGTGGTTTATCAGAAAGACACTTGTTTTAAAACAATGATTGAAAGATTGTGTCTAAATCAAACACTGGGAAAGTGAATAAATGTGATCACTGTTCTCAGTGTAAGTTTATTCTTGAGGGCACCGAATGTTTTATACATGGCTATGGTAAAATCAAGCACAGGGAGAGATTCAGTTGTGACAGTAAGGGCATTATTTATGTTGCTTTGTGTCAGCAATGTGCCTGTTTTTATATTGGTAAAACTATTAGACAATTTAGGTATAGGATCTATCAACACAATTATGACATCAGTAAAAAGGATGAGCGGAATGCCCTTTACAGACATATTAAAGGATTTTCTATGCATTCCTTCAAATTCTGTTTTAGATAATGTTGATGTTGACCCCTGAGGTGGTCCCCGTGATGTTTTTCTTGAATTCCTGGAGCTCAGATGGCAGCTTAGGTGCAATGCTGCATGATGTTCTTCGTGTTTCACTGTTGCAGTCATAACTGTAGGGTGCTCCTGCCGGCAGGCAGCCCGAGGTCGGCCAGAATCCCAAAGTCTGGGTCTGGCGTCGGCTGTATAAGCTAGTATCCTGACGTCAGTACGCCTTGGTACATAGCCCTCAGCCGACGCCATCTTCTCCAGTCTTTCTTGCCGTGCGGTGGAAAGCAGCTCGCAAAACGTTGGTTGGCGATTTTCGAACAGCGTATTTGGTTGTTGTCGGTCCGAAGTTCTTACTTCTCTTCTCAAAGCTAAGTACCCGTTGGGAATCTTTTCTTGTTCCTCCGATGTCAGAAAAAGTTAATAATTGTATAGCGTGTGGGAAACAAATACCTCATAAAGATTTCCACTCTTACTGTCTACCTTGCTTAGGCCCTGACCACGTGGTTTCTTGTTGTTGGTTCTGTGCCAGGTTCAACTCTCGTACTATCAAGCGCAGGTACGATTGGGCTTTAAATTATTTTGGCAGACGCTTCAATTACAGAATGTCGTCGGACACTACCGGAGTTCAAAAGAAGCGCAAAGACAAAGACAGGCCTCCGAGGTCCAAACAGGACTCGTTGCAGCTGGAGCCAGCGTCCGGTTCGGCTGTCGACAGTGAGGCGCTTTTGCAGCCCCTGTCGTCCGCCACTTCTGAACCGATGGCCGATATGGACTCCCATGGGGAGCCATCAAGGCCCACTATTTTAACTGCTGCAGGACCTTCGGACGTCGCTCCTTCAGATGGGTCCGGAACCGCTGTGCAGGTACCGGCTTCTGAGGGGGTTTTCAGGCCTACTCATATCACTATTTCAAAGGCAAAGACAAAGACTCCTACTAAGTCTAAAGTTTCAGCTCAAGCTGCTTCTGAATCCACTCCCAAGACACAAAAACAATTATTGAGGATGGCTGAAGATTTGCTTACAATGATTAGGGGTTGTCACCCCCCTCCTGAGAAAAGGCCTCGACAGGATGTTACTCTGGATTCTTCTGACCAGGTTTCTGTATCTTCTGTTTCTTCCTCTGATCAGGACTATTCCTTTCCCCCTTATGAGGATTCGGATGCTGAGGATTCTTTGCCCTCGGCCTCTCCGCCTGAGGATTTTTCTTTTGGGGAAACCTTGCATGAGATGAGGGAACATTTTCATTGGGAAGGACAGGAATATTCTGCTTCCAAAAAGAGGCTTAGAGAATTTCTTCTTCTTCCTCAGCATAGGCCTTTAGCTATCCCTCCTGTCTTGGACATTGTAGATGATGCTTTTTCTGAGGCTAATTTGAATCCTGATTCCATGCCTCCTGCTCCTTCTAAGCCTGATAGATTTTATAGGGTTCCTGACTCTCATTTATTTTTATTTAAAAACCCTTCTGCAGATCCTGAAACTATTTCTCAGGGTTCTAAGGCTGCTAAGGTTGCTATTTCTAAAAATCCTATTCCCTTTGAGAAGGATTCTCGTGCTTTAGACAGGTGGGGTAAAAAGGTATATACTTCTGCTACCCTGTCTGTAAGGGCTTTAAATTTCCAGTTTCATATGTTTAAATATCAGCAATTTCTTTTGTCTGTTTTAAAGAAAAAGCTTGCTTCCCTTCCTGCTTGTGCAGAGGATAAGGAACTTCAGGATGTTTTGCATGCTACTGAACAGGTTAACAAGCATAGCTTACATTGTGGTTTTGATGCTTTGGATGCTTCTTGCAGGGCTGCTGCCTCTGGTATTGTGATTAGGAGACATGCCTGGCTTCGTGAACAAAGTTTACCTGAACAGGTTAAGGCTAAGTTATTAGATGCCCCTGTTCAACAAGATGTTCTTTTGGTTCTAAGGCTGAGGAAGTTATTAAAAAGATGGAAGAAAAGGCAAAATCCATGCAGACTGTAAAAGATTTCTTGCAAGTTCAGCCTCCTAGATTTTCCAGGAATTGGCCCTCTAAAAATTGGTCCTTTCCCACGTCTGACAGGCCTCAAAGGGGAAGATATAGACGCTCCAGAGGTCGTGGTCAAGGCCAGACCTCTTACAGATCTAGACAATGGACTGCTTCTTCACCTAGAAGGGGAGAAGACAGATCCCAATCTCAAAGAAAACAAACTCAATGACTCTCTAGGTTGGGCTTCAGGACCCCTTCACCTGGGCGCCTCTCGGAGGAAAACTGTCTCTTTTACAGAAATTGGACTCATATTACCCAGGACAGATGGGTATTAGGCGTGATTTTAAAGGTTACAAGTTCCACTTTCACACTTTGCCAAGGACTCACGGTTGGCCAGATCTGCCAAAACTTCAATGGTCAGAGGCCTTAACTCAAGTGGATGCTCTTCTGGCCATGAGAGCCATAGAGCCTGTTCCACTCTCGGAAATGGGAAAAGGGTTTTATTCAAGGCTGTTTCTGGTTCCCAGAAAACAAAACTCATGGAGACCTATTCTGGACCTTTCTGTGTTAAACACCTTTTGGAAATTCCAAAGTTCAAGATGCTTACTCTGCAACAGCTAATTCCAATGCTCTCTCAGGACGCCTGGATGGTGACATTGGACTTAAAGGAAGCCTATTTGCATATCCCTATCAGACAAGAACGCAGGAAATTCCTCAGGTTCAAGGCAGGTTCGAGGCACTTTCAATTCTCTGTTCTGCCCTTTGGTTTATCTACTGCCCAGAGTCTTCACCAAGTGCCTGGCACCAGTAGTGGCTTACTGCAGACTTCAGGGGATCCAGATTTACCCCTATTTGGACGACTGCCTTATTCAGGCAGACAGCAAAGATCTTCTGCTTCAACATCTGGACTTTGTTCAACGTCTTCTCCTACTACTGGGATTCTCAGTGAACATAAAAAAAGTCACATTTGATCCCTTCTCAACAAATGGTATTCTTGGGAGCCCTCTTAAATACAACCTTACAAAGGGCCTACCTCACTCCAGAAAAACAAACTCAGCTGGCTTCTACTTTCAACACCTTGGCAACTCTATCTCAGCTCACTGCAAGGAAATTCCTGCAGGCTCTGGGCTACATGGCTTCCTGCATTCTGTTGATTCCAAGCGCAAGGCTTCACATGAGAAAGCTTCAATGGTATCTGAAAAGTGTATGGTCACAGCATTACCACGATCTGGATATTCTGATTCCTCTGATCCCCTGCCTCCAGAAGGAGTTCCTCTGGTGGTCCAGGGCTTGCACTTAAGGAAAACCTTTTCGTCTCCCTCAACCTACTCAAATCCTAACCACGGACGCCTCGGATTATGCTTGGGGAGCACACTTTCTAGACAATTGCCAGCAGGGAACCTGGACAAAGGACCATCTTCACTGGCACATCAATCTGAAGGAAATGTTGGCAGTTCAAAATGCCCTTTTAGCCTTCAAAAACCTTTTACAACCAGGGCCTCTTCTAATTCGCATAGACAACACCACGGTCATGTGGTACATCAACAAGCAGGGGGGTTCTCATTCATACCCCCTTTGCAGATTAGCTATGGGGTTATGGGACACAGCTCTAAATTTGAATCTGCATCTCCAGGCTCAATTCATTCCAGGGAAACAGAATCTCTTAGCAGACAGCCTGAGCAGAAACATTACAGATCCTCACGAATGGATGCTAGACACCAACTTGTTCAACAGGATTACTGCAGTTTGGGGATGTCCCCAGATAGATCTGTTTGCATCCCATCTCAATCATCAGCTGCCTCGCTTTTGCACCAGGTCCTTCCACAAAACAGCATGGAGTGTGGATGCCCTGTCCTTCAGCTGGAGAAGCCTTTCAGCATATGCCTTCCCTCCTCTTCCTCTACTGCCTCGGGTACTACTGAAGATAAAACAGGACAAGCCCAAGTTCCTCATCTTGATTGCTCCAAATTGGCCTCGACAGTTTTGGTATCCAACCTTAAAGCTCCTGTTCTCGGGGCCTCCTTGGATTCTCCCACTGAACCCTTCGCTTCTGTCCCAGCATCAGGGTCAGTTACTACATTCCAATCTCAAGACCCTTTACCTGGCAGCTTGGCTCTTCAAAGGAATTTGATTTCCTCTAGTCTTCCCAAACAAGTTTTGGATGTTCTTTTGGAAGCTAGGCGGCCTAGCACTAGGAAATCCTATGCCTCTAAATGGAAGAGGTTTTCTATTTGGATGCAGGACCGAGGCTCTGATCCTCAGGTTCCTGATCTCTCCTCTATTTTGCTTTACCTTTGAACTTTTATCTAAAGGACTTTCCTTTTCTTCCATTAAGATACATGCTTCTGCTATCTCTGCATTACAGTTCTGATCCTCCTGTTTTTCTCATCCTTTGGTGAAGCAGTTCTTGAGAGGGGCTAAAATTTGCGGCCTCCAAGGACCCCTCCTGTCCCTGCCTGGGATCTTAATTATGTTTTAGAAAAACTTACTTTGCCTCCTTTTGAGCCTGCTGCATCTTCAGATATTAAGTTTCTATCCTGGAAGACTGTTCTTTTGTTAGCATTGACCTCTGCCAGAAGGGTCTCAGAGTTGCAAGCTCTCATGGCTGTGGAACCATACCTTATTTTCCATCAGGACAGAGTATCCTTGAGGACCAATCCTACTTTCATGCCTAAGGTGATTTCGAAAGTGGCTTTAAATCAGACAATTCACCTTCCTACTTTCTTTCCAAATCCTCAAAATAAAGGGGAAAGGATTTTGCATTCATTGGATGTGCACAGACAGTTACGATTTTACTTGGACAATACTAAAGATTTCAGAAAGTCTAACCAATTGTTTGTTTCCTTTGCCTCCAGTTCTCTTGGAAAACCTATTTCTAAACAAACTATTTTCAAATGGATTGCTTATGGAATCAGATTTTGTTACACTCATCATGGGAAACAGTTTCCAGGGACCATTAGAAGTCATTCTACTAGAGCAGCTGCTACTTCTACAGCTTTCCTCAGAGGAGTCCCTACCAAGGATATCTTGGAAGCTGCCACTTGGAGTTCTGTGCATACTTTTTCCAAGCACTACAATCTCCCCTTGTTTTCTAAGTCTAGGGCAGGCTTTGCCTCTGCTGTCTTGCAGGGTATTCTTGCCTCCCCTTCTTCTATCTAAAGCCTCCTCCCCCTCTACACTGCTTTGGGATGCCACCCTACAGTTATGACTGCAACAGTGAAACACGAAGAACATAGTACAGTTGTGTACACCTACCATAAATGTAGATGTTCGAGTGTCTTCACTGTTGCAGTCGGGTTTCCTCCCTCCTATCCCCTCTTTTCTCTTATTTGTGGTGTATTTGTGTTTCCTTGTTGGATTCATTTTTGATTTGTTGGGGACTTCTGACATCTAGGGCAAGAAAGGCTGGAGAAGATGACGTCGGCTGAGGGCTATGTACCAAGGCGTACTGACGTCAGGATACTAGCTTATACAGCCGACTCCGGACCCAGACTTTGGGATTCTGGCCGACCTCGGGCTGCCTGCCGGCAGGAGCACCCTACAGTTATGACTGCAACAGTGAAGACACTCGAACATCTACATTTATGGTAGGTGTACACAACTGTACTTTCTCCAGGTTTAAATTATGTTATTTCAATTGCCAGTCTTCTTAAGCTTAAATCTATGCTTGCTATTTAGTTCATTCACACCCCCACTGTTTTATTCTTTCAGATTACAGTTTTTTTTATATGTATTCAGACACACACACATACACACACACACATATATATATATATATATATATATATGTGTGTGTGTGTGTGTGTGTGTGTGTATTTTATACATATGTTTTATGTTTTCATAAGCATTTTTTACATGTATAGTTTGTATATATTATTTCAAATTTACTTTTATTTGTATAATTTATTTGTATTTAATGTATTAATCACTAAATTAACTTATTATTCTGTGGTTATCTTAATTGACTCGACTTGGGCGGGTATTTAAATTGTTGTTCAGTGTTTGGTCTTTTATTCTAAGGAAGTCCAGCCATTTGGCGGATGAAACAGCTAAATCTATTAAACGTTTTTTCCTACGTTGTTGGTGCTCACTCACAGTTGCTTTTTGGATATTTCCTGACAATAAACACAGAACTATACAAGTAGAGTTTCTAGAGGAGGAATTCCTCAGGGTTCCTCTTCTCTCTTTTTTACATGTTAATGTGGTTATGAGAGGAAGTAAAATGGATAGAAGATCATTCTCAGGGGGCTTTAATAAGCATGACGGTTTTTACAAAGGAACAGCCCTCAGGGGGAAGCTAGTAGGAGAGGACGGCAAACTAATTCTGTCTCCAAGCACAGGGATTTCCATACCTTCAAATTCAACAGCTCCTAAGCACTCAGTGGGAAAAGTCCTCCTCCAGCTAGAAGCCAAAGGTGAACTTTTATGTACCGGGATGGTAAGTCACAAGATAACACATGCTGTGACAGCAAGCTTTATAACAGGGCATGAGGAACCACTGCAGGACCTACAGTCTGCATCATAAGCATACCATACTCTTTCACACCCAGTTAGCCATGCTCCATCACGCAATGACAGGGTTACTGATACTCAGTAATGAGAACAGTGAGGGGCCAAAAATGGGTTAGACCTATGGGGATCGTCTCAACTCATGTCAGTAAGCAGACAAATGCTAGGAAAGAGACAAAATAAGTCAACCCCAAGGCCTAAGTTCACCAAAAAGCATGCCCTGCAGACTTAAGGACCCGCTCCTTGCATGACTGTGTAGCATAACTTTGTCACCAGTGGACAAAAGAATACGAAGCCTGGACAGAAAGTCCTGCTCCTAGCACTGGGTGCTAGAAGGCTGTCTTTGTTCATTGTTGGGTAGATAACTTGCCAGATAACGATGGTACAGATGTGGAATTAGAGGGTACAAAACAGACCAAAGCTGTGGAACTGTTCAAATTCTGCTCCTCTAGTCCAGGCTTGTAATCATGAGGTAATACATCCGTCATACGTCCGTCAGTCTCTTTGTTGGTGGCCTCTCCACTACTGCTACGTGCTACGTACTAATAAAGGCCACAAGCTTTTTTTTTTTGTCAATGGTCAATGCCCATAAATTGGAGGGTTTATGCTATAAGAAAACATGAAACATTTAGGACCATAAACAGCCTCAAGCATTTTATTTCTAACATACAACATTGGTGGACTGCTCTGAAGATATTTTGCTGTAGAAATGGTTTAATACTTTCAATATTCCATACTTAAAGTCCTTCAGGACCATTAATAGACCAGTTAAATACCCTAACTCTACATAATCTTTTGCAGATGTGGCTCCAGTTCTTAGAAAAATTCTGTAGTTAAGGTATAATCAAGAGTTCATGTTCAGAGGTGTGAAAACAAAAAAATAAAATAATACAAACACAGTTCAGATACTTGCTTAAGATCATATAGTGACAATTTCTCTAAAATGAGCTCAAAACCCAAGATTTTTTGCTCTAAAACTTAAAGCTAAAGAGCTATACCACAGTTCTTTACTGGTTTACAAACACACAAGCTTGAGATCTATGCATCAAACAGCTGCAGAGAGTGTGTGTGTGTCTGTGTGTGTCTGTGTGTGTCTGTGTGTGTCTGTGTGTGTCTGTGTGTGTGTGTGTGTGTGTGTGTGTGTGTGTGTGTGTGTGTGTGTGTGTGTGTGTGTGAAGGCTATGCTACATGCAGTGCTGGCTTTCTGTCCCTTTTGTAGCCTCATTTGGGATTAGGCAGTCAAGACTCTATACTCCCACGTCACACACATGGGACTTAACGTTAAAATCAGAGGTGCCAGAATCTTGCACTCAAGGCCTGATGCTAGAATAGGTTCAAGGATTCTGTAGGCTTAATGACAGGGGGGATTACAATGCTGGAACTAGACATGGTGCTCTGAAACCATCCTGTGTCTTGGAAGGAATCAGTATTAATGAGACTCCAATAAGTAGACAAGCTAAAAATATGGTTTAGTAGGATGAAAACTCTTCTCAGATTGGAAAGAATGTCAGAGTGAACAGTACAGAGAATAATGCAAGGAAAACCTTAAACAGTAAGGAGGCAATTCATATCCCAGCTTCATCCAGCTATAAGAATCCCAATATTCTCTACTAAGAGGCTTTAAATGGGTGGAGGGAATGGCAAGCAATGTTAAGCCAGAATTACCCATTCTAAAGACTTACACCTTGCCTGTGATATAATTAGGACCTGCTGGAGAGATATGTATCCCAGAGACTACCCCGTCTATGGAACAGGCTCCCCATCCATGTGAAGCAGAGTTCCTCCCTAATCCAATTCAAGTGCAACTTGGACAATTGGATGGGAAACCAGAAATTCATTCCTGGTTTGACACCTATGTCTCTGATGCAAACAGGTAACCTATAAATGGTTCATCTCCCAGGCATCTGCTTACACTTATCAAGGGTATCAGAACTTGTCAGACATTTGGGAGGCATGGCTAGGCTTAAAAAGGCCTTTGTGGTCATTAGCCTATTAAACACCTACACACCTATGAACCTATGAACCAAAACCTCTTGCAGGTTTGCAGCCAGGCTTTGCATGTTGCTCTGGCTACTGCAATACCCATTATACTGATTCCTTATAACTCTGGCGGAATTGGAATGCCTTGGTACAGCTGGAAGTTGGGATCTAAGAAATGCTGCAAAGCAGTGAAGTTGCAAATCCCCAAAGATAAGGTCATCAGGAACTAAAAATAATGAAATAAGTGTGTGAGGAGGAACACGACATTCCAAATGAACTTGTATGGGGAAGTGGGGTCATACAGGAATCCTTTTAAAGGGGCAGCCAGACCTGATAATCTGCATATGTTTTGTCACTCATGTAGAAAATGTTCTCAGTGTACTATGAAAGTCACTGCATACTTTAAATTTAACTCTGCGCCTTCTACTTGTACATAACTGTAGGTTTTGATGCAACTAAGTTCTGTACATAATGCTTTAACTCAGCAACTGAGAACTAAAATAAAAGAATCAAGACCATTTTCATTTAATTATGCTTGTCTCACTGTGACCTGAAATGCAAACTTACCTGATGCTGCGTCCCCTCGATTAGTTGAGCTGTTTCATCCGTCGTTTCTCCTGCAGTCTAAATACAGACCAAGATAATATCTGAGCTTTATTTAATACACTTAACACTACACATATGCTGTCACAATGTAAAACTAGTCTCAGCTTACCAGCTGAATCTGCTCTGTCACAAATGGATGAGAAATATAAAGAACAAGTAATATGCAGGTACACACTGCCAAACATAAGTAATATAAAAATAACACACATTACAGGAAAACTGATTACTGCTCAAATATGCTAAATATGGGTGTTCATAACTCTTCAGAATTTAGCCCTTTGGGAAGTCCAACGTCCTTCATTTTGCACAGTTCTGTAGATTACGTCACTTGAAGGATCATACAGAGCAAAATAAATGGAATCCCAATATTTAACACAGTACCTCCCACTCCAGTCCCAGGAAATGACTATGTGAACAAATTAGCCCAACACCGTCACACCAGTCCCTATAACTGCCCATCAGTATTTACATGACTGGAGGGTAAGGGACTTCATATCTTTTTCTCTGTCCCATATAAAAACACTGAGAAGTCCATCAGCCACTACAGAAGCATCTTAATAAAGAACTTGAATGTTTTTTCAAGAATGTTCAGATATAGAAGGCATACAGTTCATAGGCTGGTACTAGGCTATTGGCCCTAGGGCCTATACAAGCCTAGCCATAACAATTCCCTGGCTATTTCTTCCCACACTATTTACTTCCCTGGACCCCTGTCTAGCAGGGTGACTGATGTGATCCTCGGGGTGAATTTCCTTTCTTCTATCCAATCGTTAAGGTTCTTTTTGAAGAGGACCAAAGAGGCGCTCTGCTTGACATGTATGGGCAGTCTATTCCAGAGTCTGGAGAGTCTCTGGGTCAGGAACCTATCCCTCCAACATGTTTTGTTTATTGTGATGACAAGGTTTAGATCCCTGGAGTGTGTGGTTCTGAGGGATTGGGATTTATTTAAGTGTAGCATGTCCAACAGCTCTGGGTTTGACATGGCCTTGTAATCTTAAGCAGAGATGGCCTCATAGGAGACGATATGCGACAGAGTATAACTGGAGATTTTTAAGGCGGTCAATGTAGGGTATCTGCTTTAGGCCTGTGATTCTTTTAGTGAGGTATTTCTGCGGCCTTTCCGGTTGTTGCAGATGTCTTGAGAGGTACATACCAAATGGGGTGTTGTATTCTACAATGGGTCTAATGAGGGATGAGTACAGTGGGACAATGACCTCCTTTTTTTATGGATGAAAAGCCCTTAGTGATGAGGTGTGCCACATAGAAGGATTTCCTGACTGTTGTGGCGATGTGGTTATCAAAGGTGAGATCACTGTCCACCTGTGTCCCTAAGTCTCTTATCACACTTTCAGTGTTCAGTGTACTGCCACCTATGTGGTAATTCACGGGTATGTGTTTTTTCCCAAAAGGGATAACTACACATTTCTTGGCATTGAGCTTGAGCCCATGGCTCTGGCACCAAGCATATGTTTCTGTAAGGCCCTTTTGTACAGCATCCACATCATTTGGGGATTCAGTAATGGCTCCCAGTTTGCAGTCATCTGCAAACTTTGTTAGCCAGAGTCCCTTAGTGTTGGCCTGTACTTTAAAGAAGTAGACGCCAAACAAGACCGGTCCCAGGACTGAACCCTGAGGTACTCCACTTGTCACTTGTCTAGAGCTGGATTTGGAGTCGGCTACTTTTACAGTCTAGGTTCTGTCAGTAAGCCATTTGGCAACCCATCGAGTGATGTAGGGATTAATGCCCAGCTTAGTAAGTCAATCTAGGATTCCATAGTGGGGGATGGTGTCAAAGGCCTTGGGGAGGTCCAGATAGGCTGTGTGGACTGCCTAACCCTCGTCCACGGCTCTGGAGACTGATTCAAAAAAGTCAATCAGGTTCAGGGGACAAGATCGACCCTTCACAAACCGAAACTGGGTGGGGTCCAGTGTTTGAAGGTTGCCAATGTCTTTGTTTATAAGTTCCACGGTAATGCGTTCCATGCCCTTACAGATCAGGCTCGTCAGACTGATGGGATGGTAGTTCCCGGGATCCAAGGTGGATCTCCCTTGTGGAGTGGGATAACTGTAGTTGTGCGCCACTCAGTGGGCATGAAGCTGAGGTGAGGCTATGATTAAACATGACACTTAGGTGAGGTGCCAGTTCATTTTGTAGTTCATGTAATACACAGCCCGGGATGTCATCTGGTCCCATGGATGCTGTATTCTTAGCTTTAGAGAGTGCGTTTTTTACCTGTGTGGCCATTATTACTGGAATTTGGCAATCTTCTGGTATTGAGATTGGCCGTTTAGGGGGTGAGAGGGGGGTGAATTTGGCATTGAATTGACCTGCCAGGATATTGCCAATATCCTTGGAATCAGTATATTTAATGCCATTCTGTTGTAGTTCAGAGCAGATCTGAGCATTGCCATTTAGATTCTTGACATAGTTATAGAATGCCTTGTGGTTGTGTTTGGAATCTTTGGCAATTTTATTTTTGTAACTAGCTGTGGAGGATTTTATGAGGGATCTCAGCTTCTTACTGAGGCTGATAAGGGAGTTTTTTGCATCCTGGGATTTTCCTCTTCTCTGCAACAGTTTCTTCCTTTTGTTGTAAAGTTTGTTTATGGCAGGGGACCACCAGATTGGCTTCCTTTTTTTGGAGGAGAGCATCATGGTTCTATTTGGGATGGCACAATTCATGCATGAGTGGATTGTGCTCGTACAGTGCCTTAGTGTAGGATTCAACAGTCAAACTTTCAGTTCCCATCTGCATGGGTGTCATGAAGTTTGTCACTTCTGACTTGAGTAGCATGAAGTTGGTTTTGGAGAAGTTTTTTATGGAGGTTTCCTTAATGTTTCTTCAAGAATGCAGCTGAACAGGAAGGTGCAACAAAAGTAAAGAAACATGGGTTTTCAGTTCCCTGCGTGTGCTCTTATGGCGCAGTCCAAAGCATCTGTGGTGAAAGACTGGGATGGCTCCAGGACTACAAGGTGATCTCTAGACTTGTTGTGTCCACCACAGGAATTCCTTATTGACTGCCAACCCATGCCTACAGAACAATGTGCCTCTACCCCAACCATGCTGAGTCATTGTGTGTGACATTTTAAAGAAAAATTGGCCAATATTGATGACAGACGAGGATATAAGTAGAGTAGAAAACACCACTCTGGAGGCAAAATATCCTTGTAAGTGCTTTTGTTTACTAAAAATATGCAAACTTCTTCAGACATTTTAAAAATAATAAACACATGTTTAAATACAATGGAAATGATGATGTCATTAACTAAATAAATAACCCCACCCCATTTTAAAAAAACAAGTCATTTTCCAAAAGTCTATACATAAAAATATATGTCTCAAATAACTCACTTATTATATTAAATCACATCAAAAAGTTAAAGTGATTACCATAAAAATTAGTTACATATTTAAATGAAATATGAACTAAATAATTAATTAGATAATAATTCTTCCTATCATCTTAGTAAAGCTTTTAATTTTAAAATACTTTTGATCGAAACCGCCTCATTTAAACCTGGTGGAACTGCAGCATTCAATTTTAACTGCCATAAAACTTCCTTTTCTTCCAGTTTCAAGCTAGTCGGACCACCCCTACCATTTTCCAATACCTTGTCAATGGCCAGAAAAAGAAAATCATGCTCAGGGAAAGTAAATATATGTCTAGCCAGGGCATTATTAATATTTGTTTATCTTGGTTTAAATATAGAGTTTTTTGTGTTTTTTTGATATAAGTAGAGTAGTTGGGAGAGATTCCACGTTTTACATTTAGAAACTAGGACCCTGAAACAACGCTTATGTTATAAGCAAACTGGATTTGTTAGGACGTGTTCTGAACAGCAGGGCACTTAAGCCTGTAGATCATGCAAAGCCTGTAGATACATTTGGCCAGCTACTTCAGTTATGCATCCCAGAACTCATAGGGCTATTGTGTTTCTATTTTATGCAGATTGCACTGACAGAAATCTTGTTTATTGGGCTCAATGAATTGCTTGTGAAATGTTCTATGTTGGGAAGACCAAACGTACTTTGAAAGAGCGAATACTTGAACATGTGAATAATATACGCAATGATAAACTTACTAATGCACTAGCTAAACATGCTCTAGAACTAGGTAATACCCACCAGTTTACATTTCTGGTTTTGCAGAAGGTAAATGTCAATATTAGAGAGGGTGACATTGCTAATGAGACTGAATTCATGGAATTAAGATGGATATTAGATTTTAAAGCAGATGCATATCCAGGACTTAATAATGCTGTCTTTTTAAAGCAGGCTCTAAAAAGGAAAGGCTTACATCATTAAGACAAACCATGTGATTTTATCTTGTCTTTGATTGGCAGGAAAGTATTTAAATGAGTTCTAACAGAGTGTACGTTTTTATGGTCTGAGGAAGCGATAGTCCCACGAAAGCACTTGCCTATTTTTACTGTTTTATTGTTTTATAATTGTTATTAAAGTGTGTTTTATCCTAACTTCAGCTTAGTGGACGTCTGTTCACTTAGTAGGTTTTAAAAAGACCCTTGTTGTCATAAATCATTTCCCAGCTATCTGCAAGAAAAACTGATGAAAAACACAACTTTTCTCCTGGTTAAAGAACTGCCTGGATGCGTTGGTGCCCAGTACTGCCCCAGTGGTGGATTTACCAGGGTGGGGGAGACTAGGAGAGCTAAAGTTCTTCCATTGTACTGCTCACCAACTGTACCGCTTTTGGCGGTGCACTGTACTTTTTCAGTCTTCCCGTGCACCATTTTTTTTTTTTGGCTCTTAGAACTGGACTGTGAGGATCATTCCTTGTCATCTGACTCCCACAGTCTAATTGTGGTCCAGAAGCCATGCTGCTAAGTCATGCTCACGAGTTAAGGGCAGCATACAGAAACTGCCTCCTTCCATGTAATGCTTAATGGTAAACATCTGTACATCATGCATACAGTGAACAGCACACTCTACATTTTAAGAGCAGTTAAGTGTCTCCATAGTTAATCTACACATACGAAGGCAAGGTTGTTATGTCATTTGCTTTTGTGTGTGTACATTGGCCAGGTTATGTCATATCTGTAATTTCAGAAACAATGTAGTGACTTATCTGGTTGCCCTGATAGGTTTCCTCAACTGATAAGCGCATTTATATTTCGTAGTATGTAAATCACTTGCTACTCAAATTGGCTTACCAGTTACAATCTGTGAAAAATGAAGAAATAAATAAACTGGTAGGCAAACACGGAAATAATATAGTCCAACGATACCAAAGATTCCAAACTAAAGCAGCAGCAGCCAAAAATTCTTCAAAACGTAGCTTTTATTCACAAAAAACAAACGAACTGGATAAGTGCTTTCACATACACTATGTATGCTTCTTCAGATCCTGATTCTTATGAGTTTACCACACATTTAAATACTCTAGGTCCATCAGTTAATTAACATTAATTATTCAATAAACCAATTAACTGGTCACTTAGCCTTTTAAACTGATAGTTACAAGAACTGCATAGCTTTTCACTGCAGGGCATATAGTTAAACTATAACAATAGAGAATTGTGATGCTGAAACTATTTAACTTTTGTAGCGCTTCAAATATATGAAAAATATATATGATACTGTATATTAAATTATTACAAAATTAAAAATACAAGCAGAGACATAGAATAACATAATAAATTAATATTATTAAAATAGCATTTGTTAAAACCAAATATAATAACATAAAATGCTGCAAATATGTGAAAATAATCTATATTCAACACATAATTTGATTAATATTTATGTAAAATTAATTCTATGTAGTGAAATAGTGAGTATTCAAGGTAATTCATAGTGTATAAGGTAGTTCTTTGAATATACACTGCTGTTATGCTTCGAAATAGAATACATATATATATATATATATATATATATACATCAGTATAATATTTTAAGTCTTTTTGTTAGGTATAATACCTTGTATATAATACAAACATCATATGCTTTACAATAGTGCATGGATATCAAATTTCATGTGGGAATATAGATGAATAGGGAATAGTTTGTAAGATCTAATACCTAGAAAAAGTTAAAAAAGGAATCTACTGTTATATATGTATGTATATGCACTCTTAGCCTTACAAAATATAGGGCTATCTTCTTTTTCTGAGTGCTGGTTTTATAGATACATATTGGTTGATTCCTGGATGTTGGTGTGCTCTCAACTTAAAAATCCAGTATAATTCTCTGGATTCTAGAAGGTTAGGGTTTTCCTTCTCTCTCTTATTACATTTGACTATTTCTAGAACTCTGAATTTAAAATTATGTTCTCTAAATTCTAAAATGTGTTTTGCTAAGGCGTTTTGTTCATTTAAACGCCTTATATCATAGGTATGATCATAGACTCTATTCTTTAATTTTCTCTTTGTCATTCCCACATAAAAAGCTAGACACTTTTCACAGTTTGCTAGGTAGATAATATTTTCTGCTGTACACGTTGCCTCAAATTTAGGAACAAATTTGAAGTTAAATATTGGGTGTAAAAAATCTTGTTCACTAGTTATATAAGAGCACATGTTACAACTTCCACATGGGTACGTTCCAAATCTCATTATTCCTTCCTTCTGTAGATTTATATCTACCTTAAAATCTCCACATAATAACTGTTTTAAATTTTTACTATTTTTATATGTGAATCTCGGGTAAGCGCCTACTATTTTCATAGTCATCTCATCTATAATCAAAATATTCCAGTTGTTTTGGATAATGCGTTTGATAGCTTGACTATCGTTGGTGTAGGTCATTATATATCTTACTAGTGTTAATCCATTCTTGGTTATTTGTTTACCCTTGATGCTAGTTTTATGTTGTCCAATCTCTAGATTAAAGGTCTTAATATAATTTTTATTCGGCCTTTTATTTGGTTCCTCTATGGGGGCCGATGGGAAAACTTTTCCTTTTACCAATTGTACCAACTCTCTATTGTAGCCTCTTTCAATAAACAGTTCTTCCATTTTTTCTATTTCATTGTGTTTTATTTCTTGTTCACTGCACAGTCTATTAATTCTTACAAACTGACTCTTTATAATTGCTGGAAACACATGCCGTGGATGCATACTATTAAAGTCAAGGATAGTATTTTTCCAGCAAGTCTTTCTATAAAGACTGGAGACTAAGCATCCATCTTTGATACTTAAATTTATGTCTAGGAAGCTGATAGTATCATTAGATGCTTCCATGGTAAAATGTAAGAAAGAAGTTGTGGTATTAAGGTAGTCTAAAAACATTTTAAACTCTATTAGAGTACCTTTCCATACAATAAGTATGTCATCAACAAATCTTTCGTATAGTATAATTTTACTAAATAATGGATGGTTGAACAAAATGTTTGTTCCCACTGAAAGACCACAAGATTTGCATACGTGTTGGCGCATGGAGTTCCCATTGCAACCCCCCATTTCTGATGGTATAGGATTTCACCATATAAAAGGACATTATTGGACAGAACAATTTCTAGTAGTTGGCAAATGAGTATCTGTTGGTTCCTACTAAAATTTCCTCTAGATGAAATCAACTCCCTGATTGCCTGGATTCCATGGTCATTTGGAATGCAAGTAAATAAATTGCATACATCTAGTGTAATCAATAGATGTGTATCTGTAAATATAGGTTCTTTCAATAATTCTATATATTTTAACAATGTATATGTATCTTTTAGAATCGTGGGGATGTCGTTAACCAAAGGTCTTAATGTTTTTTCCAAAAAGATGGAAATATTTTCTGTAGCCCAGAACTCTCCTGTCACTATGGGCCTCATGGGTGGAGGTTCTATCCCTTTATGGATTTTGGGTAGACCTTTAATTATTGGTATTCTGGGATGTTCACTAGAGAAGTAATCATATAGATTTTTTCCAATCTGTTGGCACATTAGCATATCATAGAGATTGTCAGCTATATCTCTACAAATCTTGTGAAGGGTGTCCTGTGTTATTTCTAAATAAGTCTGTGTATCACTCAGCATATTAAGCATAAGTTGATTGTATTCTTCCATGTTAAATATTACAATTCCACCCCCTTTGTCGGCTGGTTTAAAATTGAGGGTGGTATCATTACATAATGTTTTTAAGGAGTGATATTCTCTATGATTCAAATTGAAATAACTACATTTCTTATAACCATTAAAAAAATATTCATAGATATTCTGTTCACAGACTTTTAAGAAGCACTCTACATGTGATGGTAAAGTGGGTGTATAGACACTTTTCTTTTTAAAGTTAACAGAATCACTAGTATTAGTTTTTTGTGAATAAAAGCTACGTTTTGACGAATTTTTGGCTGCTGCTGCTTTAGTTTGGAATCTTTGGTATCGTTGGACTATATTATTTCCGTGTTTGCCTACCAGTTTATTTATTTCTTTCCGCATTTATATTTCCTTAAAAATGTCTGATTGATCCCCCACTACAAAAATCTTCTCTTTGTGGGCAAAATAATAGTTTGCAAACGAACAAGCCACAATAAACACCAAACTACTGAAAAATTGCCAAAAGCCGAACTTCGGAAAAAAGCCTGTTTATTTTAAACGTTACAATAAAACACGTTTTTCGTCTCACCTAAATGTGGGACTTCTTCAGAAATAAACCGGCTTTTTTCCGAAGTTTGGCTTTTGGCAATTTTTCAGTAGTTTGGTGTTTATTGTGGATTGTTCGTGAGCAGTTTGCATGCCATGGCAGATATTTCATTGAACGAAACGCCGGTAATATTCAAGGATTCTAATAGAGATACGGAAGAAATAAATAAACTCACGCAGCTCATCGAATTGCTTTCTCAAAAAACTGAAGCAATTAACGTTAGATTGGACAATGCAGCTTTGCCGTATTCCATGCAGCAGGACCGAATGGTCATGACTGATGTAGTTGCAGCAACCAAGGATTTAGAGGATATACCCAACGCACAGCCGGTACACAATTCTCAGCAAGACCGGATCAACGCAGCCAATGGATCAGAACAGGGGCATGATTTGAGAACTGTAATGTCAACAGAAGCGATACAAGGAAAAGTATCGCAAGCAGGTACTGTGCATAAGTTAATGGTTCCAAATGTGATTCAATTATCTGGTTCACAAGCCGGCCTTTCATCTTTATTTGTTCGACCAAAAGGGACTTTAAATGCTAATACTAATGGCACTGATGGTCTTTCAAGTGTAATGTTGCCAGGTACAAGTGGTCTGATGCAAACTGATAGTTTGGTGGCTTCAGGGCAAGTATCTCAAGTCCCCAACATCAAAGACTGGCTAATTGCACCGATAGGTATAAATAGACTTAATAATGCAAACTTTAATGAATCAGAAGATAATGGACAGAGTACATCTTCAACAAATTTATCAAACTTATTGAATAATTTAGATGTATTTATGTTAAAATACAAAAAATTTAATTTAGAAATTGAATATTTCCAGGAATGTCTTAGATTGGAAATTGTACTGAAGGGTTTAAGGCAATGGAGATACCCTATGGGTCTGGTGGGAGAATCCGAGTTCCATAATGATCTTATTAAAATGTTTAACCAGCATGGTTTGCAGTTAATGCAAACAATGATAAAACATTACACCAAGATGGCTAAAGAAATGGGGGAGAATATAAAGAAAGTGGATGCCTCCATTAAACAGCATACTGAATTTGTCAGATACAAATATGAGTATGCAAGAGTATTTCAGAGTATAGAACAACATATGGAAAAAATGAGACAGACCAAAATTAAGAAACTGGAAAGAGATTGTATACAATATAGTAAAAACACAGCATATCCCCCACTTCCATGTTCGCAAATAAGACCTAATAATAATTTATACAGTTCATCAAACCATAATGGTCAAAATAACATGGGTAATAATGATACAAGTATGAATAAGGCACAAGCATCGACTTCTCCACAGCAATTTGGTAATGAAGGAATGGATAGTGAGCAGTTGAGAAGAAGTGAGAGAATAAGAGAACGTAACAACAATGACACAGAAATTACTAATAACAATGGGGGAAGGTCTGCCACAAATCTGCAGAATAATCAGGGTTTTCAGAAGAGGAATCAAAGGAAACAATGGAACAGAAAGAAAAATCGAAACAACAGGAGATGAACATAGATAACAATGATAATATGTTTTCTAGACTTATCACTAATAGAAAAGGTGATTTCACAATATACAATTATTCATCCTTTTTTGTTTCAGAACAATTGGCAGACATTCTTTCAAAAGGATTGACTTTTGTTCCATCTTGTAGAATAAATTTAGCAGAGGCCATATGTGATTTGAAACTTTCTGTACGGAAATTGAATTTGAAATATCTATTAGGGGACCAACCAATGAATAACATCGGGTTTAAAGTGGCAAGCAGTTATAATCCACCGTTGCATAATGCACTTTGTACTTTTGAAAAATTTTGTGAGTTGGACCTAAGAAAATTAAGTAGAAACAGGCCCAGCTTCATTTATAATTTAAATCAAGAAGAGAGGTCAGAACTCGATTGCTTGTTGTCTGCCAACATCAGAATTATGAATCCAGATAAAGGCAGAGGTTTGGTTTTTATGGATATGATAGATTATGAGAACTGTATTAAGAACATATTAGAGGAAGAGACGTACCATCTAGCTTCACTGAATGAATATAACAAAGCTAATCAATTCATTAAGAGTTTTCTTAATGAGCTTTTGAAGCCAGAATAGATTTACATACATTTAATTATCTATCCACATTGGCCCCTAGAGTACCATATATGTTCGGAGTACCCAAAATCCATAAAAACCTTGAAAATCCACCTTACAGACCAATAGTTAATGGAAGGAATTCCTCAACTTACGCATGTGCCAAATTTGTGGATTCGATATTGAAAAAATATGTATCAGATGAAAAATGGATTTTAAAGGATTCCTGGGCATTTTTGGGTAGTTTGAATAATCTTCCTTTAAATGAACACTTCAATTTCTTGACACTAGATGTAAGAGAGTTATACACCTGTATTTCTCAACAACAGGGAATAGAATGGGTGATAGTAAGGATGCGACAGAAAAATGCCCCTGTAGCTGAAGTGTCTTTAGTGCAAGAAATTTTAGGTATCATTTTATCCTATAATTTTATATTTTTCCACAAGCAGTTTTACATACAGAAAAAAGGAGTGGCAATGGGCTCGCTGTGTGGCTCTAGTTACGCGAATCTAGTTTTGTCTTATTGGGAAACTAAGTATATTTTCTCCAATGATAATTTTAACAACATAACTAGATATTATGGTAGATTTATAGATGACATCTTTATGGTCATTGAGGGGTCAGCTAAAACAGCCACTGAATTGGTAGCCATGATGAACAACACAACAGATTTTCTGAGGTTCACCCATACTTATGACACCACATCTATAGTCTTTTTAGATGTAAATTTAACAAAAAACAAAGTGGATAAGCGATATGAAGCAGCACTACATAGGAAACCAACTTTTTCCAATAAATTCTTGCATTTTACAAGTGCCCATCCATTACATCAAAAACAATTGGTCTTAAAAGGCCAATTGGTAAGGGCAGCAAGAATGATTACTACAAACGAGAGATTCAAAGAGGAATGTTTGGTTTTAAAGCAGATGTTTTTGAACAGGGCCTATCCACTTACAATGATAGAGGAACTGATACAAGAAGTAATATCAAAAAGAGTGACTGGTGTTTATGCACCAATTCTTAGGTCATATTTGGACATGCACACAAATCAAGACGATGTCAGGCTTTGTCTGGTAACAAATATTGATATATATCATGAGCCACCAAATGATTTCAAATTGGCATGCATTATGCGTTTTTCTTCAGATCATGTTTAGATCAAGGAAATTATATTTAAGAATTGGGCATTGCTGAATGAAGATGTAGCGTTGGGTCTCAAATTCAACTTCATGTCCAAAATTGTCTGGAGGAAAGGCATAAGTTTTAAAACAATGTTTCAAAGACAAAAAATTATAATACAGAGAAGTGTAGGCATGTCACAGTGTGGCTCATGCCCTTATTGCTACAGTATAGAGGTAAGGAGTAAAGTGGAAATAAATGGTTTTCAGATCAACTTAAAAGGGAAATACAATTGTAACACCCGGGGGGCAGTATATGTGGCAAAATGTCAGGTGTGTTCCTCCTTCTATATAGGAAAAACAGAGCGCAGGTTAAGAGACAGGATATCAGAACATTTAAGAAGCAAAGTCCAGAAAAAGGAGGACAATGCATTAGCGAGAGACACGTTGGCCCATCCTGACCATACGTTTAAATTTAAAATCATCCACCAGATCTCACAAGATGAGAGAGGTGGACCCAATGGGTTAATTTTAGAAAAAATGGAATTATACTGGCAAAACAGATTGAATGCACATATGCACCCGGGCCTAAATGATAAATGTTCCGTCATGTGTCTCTTAAAACTTAAATGTTTAGAACAATAATAGTAATAACAGCAATTATCGCTGCATTTTGGCATTGCCTAACAAACATCATTTTCTGTAAAAATGCTAATATGTAAACAATTTTACAAAAATGTATAATGGTACATAAAAAGGTCTAACAAAAGATTTTTAATAAAGTTTTTTGTAAAAAATATCAGTTCCAATATGTTTTGGTTAGACATATAATTCAGGAACTGTTCAATATAAATTTAAACATATATACATATGCCTTGCATAATGATCATCCAGGTAACGTTTAGTGGGTATAAACAGATTTAACAATAATTTAATGACAGTACAAACATAAGTAGAAAGAATAGAGAAGGAATTAAGAAACATATATTATAGTAGTCGTATTAATGAATTGATGTATTTTAGGCATTTTTATATGTAACCTATGAATTCATGTAATCTAGGTATCTTCAATTTTATTTTTTAATTTTATTTTTATTCTTAGTTATACGTGAATTAGTAGTATTATACAATGTATTTTTATGGTAGTAAATTCTTATGTTTCCATTTAAATACACAAATATAAATTAGTATAATAAATTTCACGTATTGAATTATATTTCATAATTCACATATCATATAGTTCAGATTTCACATTTTATTACTTTTTTTTTTTTATAAACGGCATAAATAAGAGGAGTATTTAAAAAGAAAAGTTGCATAACCAATCATAGTAAACGTATTTGATGTTTCATAATAAATGTATTTGATGTTTCATAATGTTTGTGGAAAGGAATATGTGCTGTATGAGTTTTTAAGCAGTAAGGGAACAAGTCTTTCATTTTATTTAGGAAAGTATTTACGGGAAGGCATGTCCTTTTAAACTATAATAAATGGCATTTAAATTTTTGGCGCCAAATAAAGGATGTACAAATACAAGTTTTTGAAATTTTAAACTGCTTGTTTCTGAAGAAGTCCCACATTTAGGTGAGACAAAAAACGTGTTTTATTGTAACGTTTAAAATAAACCGGCTTTTTCCCGAAGTTCAGCTTTTGGCAATTTTTCAGTAAAATAATAGTTTGTCCTTAATTTGTGTATATTTCTAGTTGCAATATCCTACACATACAATACTGAAACAGCATGCATTTTCCCATCAGCACCTTCCTCCTCTAAAACCATGACATATGCTGGCCAATCAGATCAAACTATGTGCTGCTGTTCGTCTTCCTTCTGGCTGCAGTTAAAAGCTTCCAGGTGTTGAGTTCCCTGGCTTTCTGTTTTCAGAAACTGCACTGCGATATTAGAGAAGCTCTAATGAAGTTTTCTGTTATTATGAAGGAGAAAATAAATTAGCGGTGTAATAATAGAAGGCACAGACAAATTGAACTCCAGCTCGCTCACTGTTAAAGGCTGGGATTGCTTATGATTTTATTTATTTTGCTTCTCGTTCCCAGCTTGCATTTCAGTACTTGTATCACTGCAGATGATTTCTTTTCAAACTCCTTATGTACTTCTACTGGCAGGCATGAGTGGGAGGGGGAGACATATTACAGCAACAGCATGAGCAGGGAGATTAAAATGAGCAGATGTTCACCAGAACAAGCTGGAGTTTGTGCTGACACCTGCTCCTGCTGCACAACACAGCTGTTTCATGAGATACAATGTCTGTGGTGATAAGTTATTTTTATTAAGTTATTTATTTTACATTGTAGTAGCAGTGGAATTATTTTACAAAGGGAGATGATGTTGAAAGTTGCATTACTTGGTTTTCTTTTGAAAACACTTATGCCATGACAGTTAGACGCACTGCATTTGTCTTGAAGTCATTTTATTGTGTACTTACAAAATCATGGAAGTAATATTCCATGCCAGTCTTAATTTGATTGCGGAAAATGCTATTTTAGCATCTATAATAGCTTGTATACACTTGCTATAGCCTAGATAAAAATAATTTAGTTTTACTTTGACAAACAGTAAGAAATCTTGAAAAGGCCCATTATTTCATCCCACCTTTTTTGTTGTGTTTTGTGCAGGGGTGTAGGCAGGGATATAATTTTGTAATTGTGTGCTCTTATTGCTGCCCCGACTTACCTGTCAGTGTAAAAATAGTATTTAGTCAGTTTAAAAATGGCATTTAACAAATGTTGGCATCACTTTCCCTCAAAAAATATTAAGTACTTTTTCAATCTATGAAACTCTTATTGGAAGAGTTAATTTAGACAGTTGTGGACATAGTATGGTCTAAAAAAGCCATGATTTCTCTAAGTAATCTACTGAAAATTGTACTCAGCAGGGTACAAAGAGAATGCCTAGCTACATCCTTGGTTGGTGGGAAGTAGAGGGTTGTACCGGTGTGTTTGACAGCAACAGGAAAGTGAAATACAGAGCTCTGTGCCTTTATTTATGCATCTATTTGGCCAATGTCCACATAATGGCATTGTGGAATAGTGTTTTGCAGAACAACTTCATATCTAGGTCAGGAATGCCTACTGACCCTAATGGGGTGGTAAGTAAGTGAGAAAGTGTAATTTTTCCAAATATGAATGTATGCTACACTAATATTTCTGGCAATAATTTCATCAAGAAGGATTTTATATGTTTCTTCATGGTAACAAACAAATTCTTACATGGTGCTGGGAAACTCCTCATTGCTGCCTGTGTAACTACCACCACACCGCAGTAAGTATTTTATGTAAATGTCTCACGCAATGTCCACATAGCTGCATTGTGGAGCACAGTATCACAGGTCTGTTCAGTACACAGGCCAGGAATGTCTGCTGATCCAAATGCAGTGATCAATAAGCAAGAAGTATCAAGGTCATCACTGGATCAAACATTTGGAAAAAAGCTGAAAAATACACCTCAGAGCATCTAGAATCCCATGACTTCTGGGGATATGGTCGTCCATACACCCCCTGGCTTAAATCTGCTTTACACTGCAGTCCTAGACAGTTAAGGTGTAATCTAACACTCAACAACAAGACAGTACGACAAGTGGTAAAAAATAAACCGAAAACTTTAAAAAACACTTTTCACTTATTGTTATAGTTTTCTGAAGAAGTCATTCTTGACAAAAGTGTATTATTAAAAAGGTCTGACACTAAAGAGCAGTGTTTATTTTAGTCTGCTACTCACATTAGATTCTAAGTGTTTTTTACAGTTAACATGTACTGAAATGATGCAGGAAAGGTGAATAAGAAAAATGTGAAAAAAAAAAAAAAAACAAGAAATAAATACTCCAAATGGCAAAGAAAATGCCATTATGAGAAGAAAAGAGGGAGTAAACAAGTCAAGTGTGAAGTATCACCAAGGGGTAAACTTAATACTTAATATTATGGACTCCTTTAGTGCGTGCATGAAATTTACCTTGTGAAGTTCTGTGTTAACAGTTTAATATATGCATTTCTAAATTTGCAGAACATGCAAAGAAAATGAGGGATGGCTATATCAAGCAGTGGGATTTCACAGTGTTGAATGACTGCCGATACTCAAGTTTTGGTCAACAGTAGGTCACCTGTCCACATCTGTTCTAAAATTAGGAAAATTGTGAGCAGAAGAGGAGACATGGGGCAGTTGGAACATGCAAACTGAGACAAGGGGATGACGTAGAAATGATAATTAAGACACCAATGACAACATTCTTAGCAATACAGCTGCTTGAAGCAAAAGGAGAAAAACTGGTATCTAGACAGACACCCTTTGCAGGCTACCCAAATGAAGTACAAGGAATGAAGGGTTAATATACCCAATTGAAGAGATAAAGGGTTAATTAAGGCTATCCTTGCAGATGTCTTGATAAGGAATTATTTTGATAATGCAGTACCTTGTGTGCATGCAGTTGCACATAATCAGGCTTGTGGGTCTGGTAGCCTGGGGGAGACCCAGACAGACCCCACGCCTGAAGCTAGGGGTGGTGATGTGGCTATTTCAGGGAGGGAGCTACTAGCAGTGAGCATGAAGGTGAGTCACAGCTGCTGGTAGGTACTGATGTTCTCTTGGACAGACTGACTGCAAGGGCACAGGTGAGTGGTAGTACTCAGACTGACAGCATGGCACCGCTGTCACAGGACACCAGACTTTGCCTGTGACTAAAGAGCTATTTCAGATGGTAGCTATGGATATAATGGGGCCAATGAGTACCCCAAGTTCCACAGGGAAAAAGTATATCTATGCTACTAGATACCCTGAGGTGGTGTCCTCCGTCGAGGCAGAGAATGTGCAAAATGCTTTGTTAGAGATTTTCAGCAAGGTAGGTTTTCAAAGAGAAATACTGACTGAAAGAGGTGCCAGTTTCTTGTCAGACCTGCTGACCTGTCTGTGGGAGTGCTGTGAGGTGAAGCACCTAAAGACCACCCCCTACCATCCCCAGACTAATGGTCTTGAGGCGAGGTTAAACTCTACACTAAAGACTATCCTACGGGCATTTGCATATCAGTTTAAGAAAGAGTGGGACAAATATCTGCCCCATCTGCTGTATGCATACAGAGAGGTTCCCCAGGAATCCACAGGTTTTTCACCCTTTGAGTTGCTGTATGGGCATAGGGTGAAGGGGCCTTTAGATTTGATTCATGATGAGTGGGAAGGTGAGTGTGAATCCCACAAGGAATCTGTTGTGGCATATGCCCTAAACCTCAGGACAAGGCTTAGGGAGCTCATGGGCTTCACCCAGGAGAACCTGGCAGGAGCCCAACAGCAGAAAAAGGTCTGGTATGACAGGAATGCTCGCAGCTTGGGAGGGATCCTTCAAAGTGGTAAGGAAGGTCAGCGATGTGAACTATGTGGTAGAACTACTAGGTAGGCGGCAGGGACACAACTTTACCATGTTATGATGAAGCTGTCGCTCATCCTTCTCTAACACATATGACAAAGCAGGTGGGGGGGTTTCGTTTAGATGCATTAATACAGAGAAACACATCAGGATGGACAGCAGCATCACAAAATGAACTAACTAATTAACCGACAGACCTTGTATACATACATGCTTACATCTCAACAGCTTACTACAAAATGGCAGTCAGACTTGCACATGCTCAGTATTTATACACTTGTGCAAGCCCTTGGATAGCTTCTTAAAGGTACATACACACACATTGATCTACACCCTCCCTCTTAAAAAGATTGCTCTTTATACAAACAATATCAGAGTCAGACATGCATTACTATATATATATATATATATATATATATATATATATATATATATATTAGAAACAAAAGGGTCTATATTATGTGATCGAAGAGTCTTCTCTTTGAACACAATAATCGACAATTACACAGCAAATGCTGTAAACCGTGAATGGCCACATCCGCAATTTTTTTCCTCCTCGGGGAAAAAATCAGTTGGCCATTATCAGGAATTGCCCTTTTCTTCAATGTAGAACGATCTTGGAGTTGGTATATTTAGTTATGTGGGTGTGGGGGGCAAAGCCCCCCACTTGATTAGTGTTTTAAAGTTTATTTATTTTTTTTACAGCCATGTGAATTTTTCCAGAGGAAAAAATTTGCGGACGTAGCCATTCACAGTTTTCAGTGTTCGCTGTACATTTGTCGATTATTATGGGTTCAAAGAGTAGACTCTTTGATCACATAATATAGACCCGAAACAAAACACAATGCCTATGTCCAAGTTGCTTCATATCTGTTACAGGGTTTAGAGATGAGACCATATCTCATAACATAACAATCTGGACTAAATTTAGCAACAGGGACAGTCTGTGGTGCACAACTCGTAACAGGAACTTCTGGATTCATTACAGGAATGGGAATGTCCTCCAGAACTTCCTCTGGAACTGGAACACCAGACAACTCACTCTAAGATAAGCAGTCCTTCTCACAGGCTATCTGCTGTGGTATAGGCTCGGATATCAGTCTCAAATGTTTCCGATTCTACCTAAAGATGACTCCTTGTGATTCCATGATGTACGATCTTAGCTCTGGGCAAATATTCTTCACGACACCAAGCCAATCATAACTTTTGGACTTTTGCATCCTTACCACTTCTCCTTCTCATAACAGAATGAGCAGTTTCCTGATTTTATCATAGTAGGACTTCTGGGTTAAACGCTTCTTCAACAGATTGCTTTTCACTGATCTGTTGTTCTTGACACATGGAACTAACAACTGACTACTGAATAATGTGGTTCTAGTCTGTCTCAACAGAATTCTCTGAGCAAGTGAGCCAAAATGTTTATTACAAGGAACATTTCTGAGATTCAAGAGATTCAGGAAAACATCACTATTATCTCGTTTTGACTTCTCAAGTAACCATTTTGCACTTTGAACTACATGTTCTGCCAAATCATTTGACTGTGGGTACTCAGCATTTCCTGTGACATGAGTAAAGTTCCATTCTTCAGCAAACCTTTTGACTGTTGTCTTGTCAACTGTGTGCCATTGTCAGAAATAACTTTGTGCAGGATACCTTGTACTGCAAAATGACACTTCATCTTAGTAATAACTGTACTGTATGCTGGGTTAGGGAGTAGGTCAATCTTGAACCAAATGCAGTAAGAGTCTAACACCAAATAATGTTGACCATTCCACTCGAAAATGTCAGTAGCTACTGTCGACCAAGGTAGTTCCGGAATCTGGTTCAACTGACATGGTTCCTTCTGTTGATGTGGATTTGTACTATAACACACTGGACAGGACAGAAATGCTCTCTCAATGTCTTGTGACACAGAAGGCCAAAATACTAGCTGTCTTGCCCTACTTTTGGTAGAACTGACTCCTGGGTGACCACAATGCCAGATAGTAATGTACACTGGATGCAAGGACTTTGGAACAATTACTTTCAGACCTTTCGTTATGATACCTTTGTCAGACAAAATCTTATCTCTGTATGGAAAATAACGTTGCACTTTTTGAGGTAAATTAGATTGCTTTGATGGCCATCCTTGACTGATAAAGTGGTTGAGCCTCTGTAAAACTGGATTTGTGGCTGTGTGATCTCTCAGCTCATCAAGATGGAAGACAAATTTCTCACTTCCATGACTTCAAAAATCAAGGTTATCATTCTCATGCGGTTCTGTGGTGTTTCTGGGTGATCTGGATAAGGTATCAGCAAGGTAAAGAAGTTTGCCTTTCTTGTAGACAAGAGTGAAAAAAGAAGTTATGTACTCACCATAAGGTTCCATGTGAGTTGTTCATCTCGCCTTCATTCTTACAGATGGGTTCGGAGCCGATCCTCGGCTCCAAGTTGGACTACTACAAAGCTTGAGGTCTTCAGGCAGCTAGAGGCCAAGCCCCTATCCCATGATGCACCTTAAGTTACCTCAGATCTTGTTTGCTGCCTCTAATAATACCGTATGCCATTCTGTCACTTTTTTAGGCTAGGCAAAAACCATAGAAAGACAAAGCAACCATGATAAAACTAGTATCTCTGTCCTCAAAAAAACCTTGGAGGGGGTAGGAGGGTGGGAAGTAAGAATGAAGGCGAGATGAACAACTCACATGGAACGTTACATACCTTTTTTATGTGAAGTTGTTCTATGTGGCCGTTCATTGTTACAGATGGGTAGCGTCCCAAGCACCATCTTTCTCGGGTGGCTCACAGGAGTATGTTTTTCAGGACAGTAGAACCAAAGGAGCCCCGTCCCTGGAGGCCTTATCGACTTTGTAATGAGTGATAAAAGTATGAGGCTTTGACCAAATGGCTGCTGCACAAATATTGTCTATAGGTAGCCTAGCAGAAAAGGCAGAAGATGTGAACACAGCTCTGGTAGAATGAGCCTTAATTTTGTGTTGTAGAAGTAAATTGGCAGCTGAGTAAGTGAAAGTAATGCAATCAGATAACCATTTAGATAGTGTTTTTTTGCCACAGGCATACCTTTCCTAGAATCTGAAAAAGAAACAAAAAGTTGTTCTGATCTTTAGAATTCTTTAGTTCTATCCAGGTAAAATCTGAGCTGCCTGTGAACATCAAGCTTGTGCAGCATATACTCCAAATTGTTGGTATGTTTGGGAAAAACACTGGTAAATCTATAATTTGGTTAAGGCTAGCTTCAGTAAAAACTTTAGGTAAAAATGAAGGATTTGTTCGCAGTGAAACTCTGTCAGCATGAAAAAACAAATATGGAGGTTTTATGGACAAGGCATGTAGTTCAGATACTCTTCGGGCGGATGTGATGGCTACTAAAAAGATAGTTTTCCAAGACAAACAGGAAGCTGGCTCGAAAGGTGGGAGAATAATGCGTGAGAGCATAAAATTTAGGTTCGAGGGGGTATAAGGGGATTTAACTGGTGGTCTAAGGTGGAAGGTCCCTTTGAGAAAGGCTCTGGATAGATTGTGTGACATTATGTTAACTCCTTCAATACTAAGATGAAAATTAGAGATGGCAGTAAGCTGTACCCGAATTGTAGCTGCCGCTGCTCCTTTGTTGAAAACCATAGTCACAAATTCTAATATAGAGGAAATAGAGGTTTGCTAAGGATCAATGTTATTCTGAGAAGTCTATATGGAAAATCTCCTCCATTTGCTAAGGTACAACTTCCTAGTAGAGGATTTATGAGAAGATATTAAAATATGCTGTGTTTTGTTTGAGAGGTTATGGAACCTGGCTATGTTGGGAATTGGAGCAGCCAAGCTGTCAATTTTAGGGACTGAAGGAAGGGATGAAGAGCCCCAGACGAATACGTCAAAAGGTCCTGAACTGGGTCCAGAATACAAGGCTCTTCCAACAGATGAAGTCGAAGGAAGGGGAACCAAATATGACGAGGCCAATGAGGGGCTATTAGAAAGATGGTCCTTCCCAGGGCTTTTGCTTTCTGTAGTACTTTGGGTATAAGGGGAATTGGTGGGAATGCATAGGGGAGACCAGAGGCCAATTGTGTACGAGTGCATCCCTTGGGGAATCTCCTGGAGGGGGAATCAGGGCAAAGTAGCTTCTGCATTTTGTGTTCATGGGGGATGCAAAAAGATCACAGCAAGGCTGGCCCCATCTGTGGAATATTCTTTCCACTATATCTTTTTAGAGGGACCACTCGTGAGGCAACAAAATTGTCCTGCTCAGTTTGTCTGCAATCACGTTGGATTTCCCCGGGATGTGCGTTGCTATCAGACAGCGCTGGGTGGATGTAGCCCACTGTCATACACTTAGGGCCTATCAACAAAGGGGATAGGACCTGGTTCCTCCGTGTTTGTTCAAGTACCAGACCACTGATATGCTGTCCATCTGAATCGCAATTGTCTCTAGAGGGAGAGAGTCCTGAAAGTACTGCAATGCCAAGAGTACTGCTCTCATCTCCGGGACATCGATATGCAGATGTGTCTCTTGTTCGGGTCATGTGCCTTGGGCTGTTCTTCCCTGAAAATGCCCCCCCACCCCGATCAGGGAAGCGTCCATGGTCACTGTGGCTGATGGTGAGGGTAGGATAAAAAAGGACGACCTATCATTACTTGAAGAGAGGTCAACCACCACCGAAGATCCTTTTTGTATGTGTTTGTTAGAATAATGAGATGAGACATTGGGAGCGCTTGATAAGACCATTGCGTGAACAGCAGCCATTGTAGAATCTGTATGTGCATGAGACCCAACAGAATCGCTATTATTGCAGCTGCCATTATCCCCAACAACTTTAGCACTTCTGATGCTGGAACCTTGTCTCTGGATATGATATTCTGAATTTGCTGATGAAGTACTAATACCCTTTCTGATGGAAGTTTTAAAGTGGTGGTGGTGGTGTCCAATTCTGCTCCCATAAAAACGATATGTTGCGATGGCGACAAGGCAGATTTTTCTGAGTTTATGGTAATGCCCAGTTGATTGCAAAGAGTAAGAGTGGTGTCCCTGGCTTGTATTAGCTGATGCCTGGTGGTGGCGGTGAGGAGCCAATCATCTACGTATGGAAACACCTGGAATCCCAAATGCCTCAGGTGAGCCGTGACCACTGCCATACATTTGGTGAACACTCTGGGGGCTGTAGTGAGACCAAAGGGCAGGGCTCGAAACTGGTAATGATTGGCTCCCAGCTGGAAGCGCACATGATCCCTGGGTGGTCTGGCCATTTTTATGTGGTAGTACACATCTTGGAGATCTATCGAGCACATCCAGTTGTCTTTCCCTAAGAAGGGAAGTTTCAACTGAAGCGTGACCATCTGGAACTTCTCCTTCTTGACAGATCTGTTTAGTCTGCTGAGGTCCACAATAGGTCTCCAGTCCCCTGTCTTTTTTGGAACTAAAAAGAATCTTGAGTAAGTTCCGGAACCTGTTTGGTCTGCAGGGACTGGTTGGATGACTCTTTCTTAGCAACATTTGGACCTCTACTGTTGCTTGTTCCCTGTAACTGGGTGGAATGTCCGGGATTTTTGTTGTCAACAGGGGTGGGGGTGGCGAAGGGAATAGAATATCCTCTGGAAACTAAGCTTTTTACCCAGTTGTCATTTGTTATTTTTAGCCAGATGTCTGGATACAAAGATAAGCGACCCCCGACTGCCTCCAGAGTAGGACAGTCGGGCCTCCTTTCAGGAACGCTGGTAGGGCTTCCCAAAGAACTGGTCTCTGTCGCCCTGGTTTTGCAGACCCCTTCTGCCGCGAGGATGGCGACTTCCATTAATGCCCCTTCCTCTGCCCCTGGAGGGAGTTCACCACATGTGTCCAGAAAGGCTCCTTGGGCTTTTTGGAACCACATCTTTCCTACCTTTTGACCCTTGGGTTAGGATCTAGTAGGGGTGAAAAAACGGACTCCGACAGCAGACAGAGTCTTTCCTTCCTGCTCACACCTGGTCAAAGTTTCCTTAACTTTGAGCCCAAAAAGAGATGAGCCATCAAAAGGGGTACTGACAAAGGATGACTTAAAGGTGCTCCACAAAGGAACATAAGTGCATCCAGGAATGTCTCCTGAGAGCAGTTCCTGTACCTGCTGCCCTACTTGTTCCATCAGCTTTATATAAGATCAGACGCATGGAAGAGTTCACTATGGAATTAAGGGTAGCAAGCTGGGAGGCAACCTTGTCTGAAGATCTTCAGCTACCGTACCCTGAAGAGCATCTCCAAGCTCTTTTAGGAGGTCTCTTTGCGATCTTGTGAAATGTATAAAATAGTTAAGTGAACGTACGGCAAAAGTCGCTGAACTATACATGTGCTTCCCATACCTATCCATGATCCTAGAATCTCTGTTAGGAGGATGGATAGAGGAGGAAGTCTCTGACATCTTCTTTTTGGTGGCTGCTGCCACCACCATGGCATCAACAGGCACTCCCGTAGTGAGAAAAGTCTTATCCTGAGGGGCAGAAATAAATTTATTGGGCCTCCTAGGGACAGGCTCCATGGTGTGCGGAGACTCCCACGCCCTTTGTGAGACTAGCTCCATAAGCTCATCGAAGGCCAGAGACACCCAAGAGGTGGAGGGTTGAGACCCGAAAGCTTTCAGGAGGACCGACTCATCTTCAGCAGGGTTGGTGGGCTTCCACCTACCCCTCTGCTTAAGGATTTCCAATATATCTGCAAATGAGATATCTTCAGAGGGGGACTGTGGGGACCCTTCTGATTCATCTAAGTCGATGTCAGATGTGAGAGACTCCTGCGGGGAGTCTAGATGCTTCCTCTTGCAAATTCTCTTCCTGGGAACCTCATCAGTGGAAACTTCTGGTGAGGTCTCGGAACAGCAGAGGCCACCCAGTGGGGTTTCCTGAGGCTCAGGGTCTCTACACTTCAAAGGGATCTGTGAGGCAGAAGTGGACACAGGTACTTTAGGGGAAGAGGTAGTTGGTCCTGAAGTTGTGGATGTCCTGGGGGTCATTACTCTCCTCATGGCCTCAAAAGCACCTCTGCACCGATGAGAAGGAGCTGCTGGAGCCAAAGAAACAGCTGATCCCCTTGACACCAGAACAGTGGGCTCTGATTCAGTGGTAGGAGCTGAACTCATCCGAGCCGAGACCCGGAGAGGCAAAGTCGGAACCGACTGGTCAGTCCGACTATCTTCCCGGACCCAACTGGCGAATGTTGGCTCCTAGACTCCTCGATGGGTGCCGAAGAATTCTGACTAAATGGAACCGATGGCACTGGAGCAGGCATCTGTTTCGAAGGCTCCACAATCATACTGTCCAACTCCTCCGGCTCCTAAGGACCAATATGGCTCGGAGGAGGAAAAGAAGTAGATGGAGGAACAGTTTTCAGTTCCGAAACCACCTGGGTCCCAACCAATAAAAATTCTGCAAACGCCGGTGCCTGTAACAACTTCTGCACCACACGATCCACATCCAAATCTGATAGGCTAATCGAGGACTGAGATGAATGGATGGAGGGTGGTACCGACTGGAGGACTGGTGATTTTAATACTGCGGAGACCGGTTCCAAGACTGTATCGGCTCCGAAAAGACAAGATGCTTGGCTCCAAAGGCTGTGGAGCCGATGCTGAAGGTTTTTTTGATTTTGTCGAGTCCGATGAAGTCTTAGAGGACTTGGAAGATTTGGGAGACTGACTAGCTTTATCATGGTCGCCCAAAGCTTCTTGAAAGGAAGATTTTAGTAGTCCTCTATCGATTAATTTTCTTTTTCTTTCGTGAAGTACATGGCTTGAAAAGAAATGGCAGATGGAGCAACTCTCTTGCAAGTGCAAAGCACCCAGACAATAAACACAATGTACATGACTATCAGTCACTGACATCTTTTGTCCACACTTTGGCATTTTTTAAACCCAGACTTGGGATGTTTCTCTTTATCTTGGTTAGCCATGAAAACTATCCAACTGCACACAAGCAAACTTGTATTATCAAAAAAAATACACACACACACACACACAAGTTTTTAACAATTTGAAACTACACTATAATATATAAAGCAGTAAGAAGCCCTTAAAAAAACAAATCGGCTCTATATGGTTAAATATGAGCCAACTATCAATGTATAAACACACACACAAGTTCTAAAGCCTATAAATGCTAGCTAAACCACACTACTAAGCTATTAAAACTATTCTAATATCTTTATAAAGGCACACCAAAGAAAGGGAAGGGAGATACTAATATCCTATAAAAAACGACGGCCAAAAAGGAGTATAAGAGACTACCACAATTAAGCTAACAATATCTAACAAGCTACTAAAGTTCTAAAGTTATAATTATAAAGATATGAAGATTGAAAATAGGAACGTTTTTTCAGGAAAATATGTTATACTTGCCTGAGCTGTGAGGAAACCTCCGATCTGTTGCAGTGGCGAACTAGATCTGGGGTAACTCAAGGTGCATCATGGGATAGGGACTTGGCCTCGAGCTGTCTGAAGACCTCGAGCTTTTTAGTAGGCCGACTCAAAGCCAAGGATTGGCTCCGAACCCATCTGTAAGAATGAACGGCGAGATAGAACAACTTCACATTCATACTTTTGCAATCTCAGCATCATATGCTGCAGTCGGGCTGGAGCTGAATACATAGGTTTTCTCAAGATAATTACTAGAGGTTAGTGGTTTCTTTCGATCTGGATAGGTATACCATAAACATAATCATGGAACTTCAAACATGCAAACACAATTGGCAAAAGCTCTTTCTCGATCTGGACATACTGCATTTCGGTTTCGGTAAGAGCTCTCGATGCATAGGCAACAGGATGATCCTCTTGTAGAATGAATGCACCAAGACCAAATTTCAAATCATCACAGGAAAGTGTAACTGGTTTGTGAACACGATAGTATCTGAGAGTTGATGGACTTGCAATTCTCTGTTTCAGGACATCAAATCCTCTTTGGTGTTGCTTAACCAAGACCAGAAAACATTTTTACGTGTCAGCTCTCTGAAGCAGTGCTGAAAGTTGGCTCAAGTCTGGAATGAACTTGCCCAGGTAGTTGACCATGCCAAGAAAACCTTGTAGGGCTTGAACATTGTCTGGAGCTGGCATCTCAAGAATGGCTTGTCTGGTTGTAGGCCTGTACTAGAAAATAAATGACCGACATAAGTAACTTCTTGTAGCCTGGATTTGCATTTGTATGGATTGATCTTAAGATTTACTTGACATGCCCTTTCTAGAACTTTTCTGAGGTTTCTGTCATGTTCAGTTTCACCATTACCCTACTAGTATGTCATCTACTATAATAGCACAAAGATACCCAGAAATAATTTGCTCCATTGCACTTTGAAAGACTTCACTTGCAGAATTTATCCCAAATGGCATTCTCAAAAATCTGTACCTTCCAAATGGAGTACTGAAAGTAGTGAGCAATAATGATTTTTTTTTGCAAGCTGAATTTGCCAAAATGAATTATTTGCATCTAAGACAGAAAAAACAGTGGCATTTGGCATCAAGGCTGTGACTTCTTCGACCGTGCGCATTGGATGATGAGGTCTTTTTAGACTTTAGAGTAAGAAGATACAAACAGATTTGAAGGATTTCCAGGAGGGCAGTGTTTTTTCCCGGAATAAAGAGAGGAATGAACCGAATGTGAATGAATAACGTACTGCAGCTAGTGGGCGGAGCATTGAGCTAAATAGATCAGGCGGCAATGCCCATAAAGAGTTTGCTTCCTATGCAAACGCTGTGAATACAATGCCAGGAGCGGCCACGTCTTCTTCTGTTAAATCTTTACTTACACTGACTCCTACTGAGCAAGGTGATGCCTTGGCTGGTTGCAGCCATACTGTAAATGATGGCATTGAGGTCTCGGTTAGATCCAAATTAGCTATGGTGCCTCATAAGAACTTAAGCTCAACTGAGCGAGGCACTTTGTTGTCTGGGTCTACGGAGGGTAGTTTTTTTATTGAAACAACCCCTTCTGATATGAGGAAGATCCAGGAATCGTCTGACGAACCCACGGATATGGCGCACAGCGAGGAAGAATTATCGAGGTCAGGCAAAAGACACAAACAGGTCTAGTATTTAATATCTCCTCTTTGACTTTAACTGAGGCACAGCTCTCTGTTCTTAATAGAGGCTTAACTTTTGTTTCTGCACAAAAGGCAGACTTAACTGATGTTTTTAAAGATCTGCGTATGTTTGGCAGAACACTAACACTTAAGACAATGTTTGGTAATAATGACTATATAGATTTGGGTTTTAAGAAACCAAGTATGTTTGTACCACCCAGTAACCCGACAACTGATTTGTTTGCTAATGTTTGTGAAAAACAACTTAGACAGAAATTTGCCACTGAACGCATCAAGGGATTTGCTAATTTATCAGCGAATGAAGTACAGGCTCTCATTGAGCTTAAACAGCTAAATAGTATAGAGATACAACCAGCTGATAAAGGAGGTGGTATGGTTGTGATGGATAGAGATAAATATGTTGAATGCATGTTGAACCATTTAACTGGTACTGATACTTATGTACAAATATCTGCACAGAGGTTAAAAGGTGTTATTGAACGAGTGCAGTTCCTAGTTTTTGATTTACTCTTAATGGGATTGATTTCAGAGCATTTATTCGAATATTTTAAGGTTGAACATCCTACTATTCCTATCATGTATGGCCTCCCCAAGGTACATAAAAGTCTTTTGACTCCACCTATGAGACCAATTGTCTCGGGCAAAGGCTTGGTGACTGAGCCACTCTCTATCTATGTAGAAAAAACTTACAAAATGTTCTTACTGAGTGTTATACTGTGTTAAAAGACACTAAGAGTTTTTTAAATGAGTTAAAAGGCCATATGGATGTTATGCAAAATCTTAGTTGTTTTTTTGTGACCTTAGATGTGGAGTCCCTTTTTACTGTGATTCCCAATAACTGGGGTATAGAGAATATTAGGGAACGTTTGTTTATTAACAATGTTGCTAGTGAGAAGGTGAATCTCTTATGTGCACACTGCTAGAGATTATCTTGGAACATAATGCATTTATTTTTTCTGACATCATTATTTACAGAGGGTTGGCGTGGCTATGGGCACAGCTTGTGCCAGTAGCTACACCAACCTATGTTTTGTTAACTGGGAAGTGAAATACGTGCTTGCTAATAATGACCACTGTAGTCATATTAAATGGTATAAACGTTTTGTTGATGACACTTTTCTGTTGTGGCAAGGCACAGAGGAACAACTGAATGATTTTTTTCTCTATCTTAATCAATTGAATGAATTTTTATGGTTCACATATAAGTATTCAGCATCTGAGATAGATTTTTTAGATGTAACGGTGACTATAGATCAAGTTCGTACAGTGTCTACGACTATGTACAGGAAGAGTGTAAGAAAGAATAATATATTACATCATAGCAGTATGCATCCTAAACATGCCAAAATGAATGTACTTAAAAGCCAGATCTATCGTATAATGCACTTATATAGTGATGACAGTAAGCTGAAGGATGCCTTACAAATACTCAGATATGAGTTTTTAGAGAGGGGTTATGACGCTGGTATGACAGATCTCTATATTGGAGAGGCTTGGTATGAAAGGTTACGGAGATGTAGGCCCTATTTTTCTAATGTAAGTCATATGAATGAAATGATTAATTCGACTGATACAGTTGGTGATCATAGTATTAACAGGCAGTGATTGGATAATAAAGTGAGGATGCCCCTTACTTATGCAAGTAATATTCATGTAGTGTGTGAAGTGATTAGGAATAATTGGGATATTCTTTCCACTATTAATGAACTAAAAGATGTAATTGATCAACGACCTTATTTTGCGTTTAGGAATAATAAGTCACTAAAAAAGCAAGTTTGGTATACGTCCCACCACTCTCGACCTCAGAAGCTATCGAATAGAAATGGGACGTATGCATGCAGAAGATGTATTGCATGCAGGTATATACATACAGGCGGGCATTTTGTACACCCTTTAATAGGGTTTAAAATAGAGAGTAGTTTTTACGCAGACTGTCATACTAGAAATGTCATTTACTTTAGCTTTTGCACAGTATGCTTTTCTTATTATGTAGGTAAGACTAACAGAGCCTTTAAAGAGAGGATATTACACATCTCAGGGATATTAATAATGCTTTTCTTATTATGTAGGTAAGACTAACAGAGCCTTTAAAGAGAGGATATTACAACATCTCAGGGATATTAATAATGCTAAAGAGACAAGTGCTCTAGCCATGCATGTTGCAAAAGAAGGATCATCTCATAAGTTTAAATTTTTAATGCTAGAGATTATTTATGACACCATGAGGGGAGGAAACTTGGTGAATAAAACTGAATCAAATGAACAAGAATGGATTATAAGATTTCAGGCTGATAAACCCCCAGGTCTTAACAGTAAAGTGTCACTTAAACCGTTTCTTAGAGCTAGGCCTCTTAAACATTGATCTTTGTTTGTATTTTATTACTCATGTTTTTATAAGTTAAAGTTTTTATTATCTTTTGCTATCTCTTGCACAGAAGTTTGTCACACATACATGTGTATGTGTATAGTATAGTTGGATAGGTTTTATGTATTTGTAGTGTATGTACTTTTGGATGTAAGCTGGATGCTTTTGTTCAGACACATAAGGGTTAATGATGAATGTTCCTTTCCTAACTGATTGTTTGACTGGAATGAATATAAGATCAGTTTTCTGTGAGTCGTTTATGGTCTGATGAAGCAGAATAACTCAGTGAAAGCGCTTACCTTACTATTAAAGTTTTTGCTGGATTTTGCCTGCCGTGTGAACCTTTGTGCTTTTTGGTCTTTGATTTACTTTTTAGTGCTTTATTCAAATCTCTTTGATCAATACATGTTTGAGCTTTTCTTATGAGCTACCACCATGGAAGATACTCACTCAGTTGGTTCTGCAACTGGACAGATCACATCTTGTTGCACCATTTTATCTAACTCGGCCTTGACTTTGTCCTGCATGGCTACTGGAACTTTACGAGTTGACCTGATAAACAGACTGACCTCTGGGTCTAACTTCATGGAGTATACAACAGGAAGCTTGCCTAATTTGTCTTCAAACAAATCAGCATAAGCAGAAAAATGTACTGGGCAAAATTAAAGTAGTGGTCTTTTACGCTGACTTGGTGGACTTTCTTATTAAATTAAAACAGCCCCATTTTCAAACTATCTCTGAGCCCTAATAATGACTGGATGTGCCTTTTGACCACATAAAATAACAAGTCGTAGCTTCTTCCAGCAGAGTAACATGAAAGCACTACCGAGCTTTCAGTCTGAATTTCTTCACCTCCATAAGCAACAAGTTTTGCCAAATCAAGCCTTTCACCATGACACACACTAGCAAATGTTTCTGCTGACATAATATTGCACTCGGAAACTGTATCAACTTTGAGCTCTATGTGTTTGCCATTTATCCAAACAGTGCAAAATACTTAACTCTTTGCCCTTAAATCTACTGCATTGACTGTTTCATAAAGCAGTGACACACCATCAACATAAAGAGTAGGGCCACAGCTAATTGATCAACTCATTTCTTAAAATGTTCCCTTTTAATAAAAGAATGTGGGCCTTTCGATTTACAAAACCTTTTGAAATGATTCCACATGTTGCATTTGTGGCATTGCTGACCAAAAGCTAAACATTTCTCCCTTTTAGATTCATGGCTTCCACCCCAGTTATGACAGCTGGCAATGAAACTGGGTTGAGGCACATGCTTTGAGTTTGCTGACTCACTCTAATGCTTCACTGAGACTGTACAAACTCTGGAATTTGCTAGAAAATTCTTGGGTTTACCAATGAGTGCTGCAGGGGCTACAGTTGCTGCCATGTGCCTGGATCTATTTCTTTTAACTACGTGCTGCGTATTATCAACATGAGCTTTGTCACTGTGCCTTCTAGAGCTGTTGTCGTTTGTAAGCATTTTTGTTCTGTGAGCTCATATATCTGACAAATCTCAATGGCCTTATTCAAAGTTAAATCACTGTCACTTAGCAAAATCTTTCTCACAGCATTATCTTTTATACCACACACAAGTCTGTCCTTTATCAACTTTAGCGTTGTTTCTCAGGTCAGTTATACATGCTGCAAATGTTTCACCAGGCTTTTGATCCCTTGTGTCTTTCCATTGTAACATTTGTCTGGGGGTTACACAGCTCTCTAAATTTATGTTTTAAGCACTCTGGGTCTTCCCTTGACTCAGCCTGTAAAACAATATGGTGGTTTTCCAATTCTCCTGTGTAGATAAGCAGGTGCATAGACAAATTAATGTTCCCTTTCAATGGTCTCTGACCTAGCCAAATTAAGCAGAATAAATGCCTTTGTGTGGTCATCTTTATCAGAAAATGCAGCAATGCAAAGTGTTAAAATTCTCATTATGGATTTCAATCACCTAAACACAGACTGGGAAAACTCACCAATCTTATCAGCAAACATTGCCAAACGTTGATTTCATTTATCAATGCAACTTACAACAAGCTGTTTATTATCCATCCAGGGTTAACAACATATTTGACATAGGTTCATAGGTAGGTACTAGGCTATTGGCCCTAGGGCCTATATAAGCCTAGCCAAATGGTACCCTGGCTTTTGCCACCCAAGAAAATTATTTTCCTATGTCCCTGTCAAGCAGAGCTACAGGAGTCATCCCCGGGGTGAATTTCCTATCTCCCATCCAATCATCAAGATTTTTTCTTGAAGAGTGCTAATGAGGAGCTTTGTTTGATATAGACAGGTAGTTTGTTCCAGAGTATGGGAAGTTGGAAGTCTCTGGGACAGGAATCTATCCCTCCAGCATGTTCTGTTTATTGTGGTGACAAGGTTTAGGTCCCTAGATCATGTAGTTTGGCGAGATTGGGATTTCTTTAAGTGGAGCATGTCCAACAGGTCTGGGTTTGACATAGCTTTGTATGTTAGGCACAGATCGCCTCTGAGTAGGCGATATGCGACAGAGTAAAGCTGGAGTTTTTTGAGACGGTCTCCTAGGGTATATGTTTCAGGCTGGTAATCCTCTTTGTGAGGTATTTCTGTGGCCTTTCCAGTTGTTGTAGATGTCTTGTGAGGTACATGCCAAAAGGGGTGTTGTACTCTATAATGGGTCTAATGAGTGACGAGTAGAGGGGAACAATGACCTCTTTTTTCCCGGATGAGAAACCTTTTGTGATGAGGTGTGCCATGTAGAAGGATTTCCTGACTACTGTGGTGATGTGATTATCAAAAGAGAGACTATTGTCCACCTGTGTCCCAATCACACTTTCGTTGTTAAGTAGACTACCACCTATGTGGTAGCTCATAAGATGACAATGCCCTTTTTGGCACTGAGCTTGTAGCCATGGCTTTGACACCAGGCATCTGTCCCCATGAGGCCCTTTTGTAGGATGTCCACATCATTAGGTATTTCGATTATGGCTCCTAGTTTGCAGTCACCTGTGAACTTCGTTAGCCAAAGACCTTCTGTGTTAGCCTGTACTTCAGAGAAGTAGATACCAAACAGGAGAGGACCCAGGACTGAACCCAGTGGTACTTCACTTGTCACTGGTAGTCGGATTTGGAGTCTGCTACTTTCACAGTGTGGTTTCTGTCAGTGAGCCAGTTGGGCCAGTTGGAAACCCATCTTGTGACATAGGGATTTATACCTAGTTTAGTGGGTTTATCTATAATTCCAGAGTGGGGGATGGTGTTGAAAGCCTTGGCGAAATCTAGATAGGCTGTGTGAACCACCTTACCTTCATCTACGGCTTTGGTGACTGCTTCAAAGAAGTCTATCAGGTTTAGGAGACATGATCTGCCTTTTACAAACCCGAACTGGACAGGGTCCAGAGTTTGGAGATTACCAATATCATTGTTTATAAGTTCCAGGATGATACATTCCATAGCCTTGCAGACCAGGCTCGTCAGGCCAATGGGGTGGTAGTTCACAGGGTCCGTGGTGGCTCCCCCTTTGTGAAGTGGAATAACCATCGCTGTGCACCATTCAGTGGGCACAAAGTCTGAGGTAAGTCTATGACTGAACACGGTACTTAGGTGGGGTGTCAGTTTGTTCATTCTGTAGTTCATGTAGAATGCAGCCTGGGATGTTGTCAGGTCCCATGGATGCTGTGTTCTTGGCTTTGTAGAATGTGGTTTTTACCTGTGCAGCCGTGATTACTTTGCATTCTTCTGGTATAGAGATGGGCCCTTTAGGGGGTGAGAGGGGGGTAAAGTTAGCACTGAACCTATCTGCCATGATGTTGGCAATATCAGTTGGTTCTGTATATTTAGTGCCATTGTGCTGTAAGAGCAGATCTGAGTGTTGCCATTGAGATTCTTGACATAGCTATAGAATGCTTTGTGGTTGTCTTTAGAATCAGTGGCAATTTTGTTTTCATAACTAGCTTTGGAGGATTTTATGAGGGATCTTAGCTTCTTACTGAGGCTGACCAGAGAGTTCCTCCAACCATGGGATTTTACTCTTTTTTGCAACAGTTTCTTTCTTCTGTTGTAGAGTTTGTTTATGGCAGGGGACCACCAGATTGGCTTCCTTTTTTGGAGGATAGCATCCTGGTTCCTTTAGGGATTGCACGATCCATGCACTCGTGTAAGTGCTTATAAAGTGCATCCGTGTCGGATTCAGCAGTCGTACCTCTATTGTCCTTCTGCATGGGTGTCGTAAAGTTTGCCACTTCTGTCTTAAGAAGCGTGAAATTTGCTTTGGAGAAATTTTTTATGGTGGTTTCCCTAAAAGGGGAGTGGGGTCGGGATGTGGATGTCTAGGGTAATTAGCTTGTGGTCAGATCTGACCAATGAGGAATTGACCTCTGGTGTGGAACACCGGTTGCCCATGTTGGTAATGACCAGGTCTAGGATATTGCTGCCCCTGGTGGGGGTGTGGATAAGTTGATCCAAGGCATTGGAATTTATAGGACAAGGCAACATACCTGGTTGTAGAACAAACAGTGTCAAATATGCTCTTGCAAAACCCCTCCTACAGTTGTTAATCTTAAATTTAGCCAAATATGCTCTTGCAAAACCCATCCTACAGTTGTTAATCTTAAGTTTAGCCACTGGGTATGTCCCTATCAGTAACTGTGATGCCCTTCCATAGCAGAATAGCCACCACTGACCCAGGGAAAGTACAGTTTTGTACCTACCATAAATGTAGATGTCCGATAGGTATGCATCTGCAGTCATCACATATGGGTTGTCCTGCCTCAGGCAGCCCTTCGGTCGGCCGGATTCCAAAGTCTGGGTCCGGCGTCGGCTGATGTCGCCCCTTCCCCGACGTCAGAGCGCCTGGGGTATAAAAGCGTCAGCCGACGCCATCTTCCTCAGTTTTTCTTGCCCCAGATGCCAAGTACCCTCTAAAGAAGGCTAAATTTGAAGAAATGCAATAAATTCCAAACATGCACAAAAATATATACATATATAAAAACAAATACACCATAATAGATAACCCCAGCTAGCTATGACAGGGGAATGTACCCAAGAAATACCTCAGAGGGGAAGGAGGGAGGGTAAACCTGACTGCAGATGCATACCTATCAGACATCTACATTTATGGTAGGTACAAAACTGTACTATGTCCATCAAGGATGCATCTGCAGTCATCACATATGGGTAGAATACCATAGCCAATCTGGGGGTGGCGGATCTATGTAAAGGAAGGTGTAGCTAAAATGCACTGCAGGACTGCCGTAGCAAAGCCTGCTCTGGATCTGGAATATAAAGGTAAGTTGTAATGCTTGGAAAATGTATGCACGGAGCTCCATGTAGCAGCTTCTAAAATGACCTTGGTAGCCACCCCTCTTAAGAAGGCTGTGGAGGTGGCTGTGGCCCTGGTCGAATGAGGTCTAATGTTAGCTGGCACAATTTTTCCATGAAAGGAGTAACAAAAATGAATGCAATTCCGTATCCATTTTGAAATTGTCTGTTTTGAAATTGCTTTTCCTTGTGCACCAGCAGCATATGCTACAAACAACTGGTCAGTTTTTCTGTAATTTTTAGTTCTGTCCAAGTAGTAGCGCAACTGCCTGTGTATGTCCAGGGTGTGCAGAAGCTTTTCCCCTTTGTTTTGTAGATTTGGAAAGAAGGTAGGTAGGTGAATAGCTTGGTTTAATGAGACCCTAGATACTACCTTTGGCATAAATGAAGGATTGGTTCTCAATGCGACTCTGTCTTGATGAAAAATAAGAAATGGCTGTACTGCCATGAGGGCCTGTAACTCAGATACTCTTCTTGCTGAGGTTATGGCCAGAAGGAAGGCAGTCTTCCAAGAGAGGAACTGTAGTTCTGCAGATGCTGCTGGTTCAAAGGGAGGCAGTGTTAGTTTTTCCAACACGAAGTTAAGGTCCCAAGCAGGCACTGGTGGTTTCCTTGGAGGGTTGATGTTTTTAATTCCCCTTAGAAACTGTCTTAGCAGAGGATGAGAGAAGACAGGTGGATCAGTATTGTACTCTGCTGAAATTGCTGAAGCATGAATTGTAATGGAAGAGTAAGACAGGCCATTGTGGAGCATTTCTGCCAAATATTCCAGGATATGTGCCATGTTCATAACTGTTGCATCTAGGCCCTTTGAGGTGCTCCAGGTGTGATATCTTTTTCATTTTGCTGAGTATGCCTTTCTTGTGGAAGGCCTGCGAGCTTCCATGATGATATATTTCACTCTCTTGGATAGCTTATCCTGGTGATGAGTTTTGTAATTGTGTTGTGTCAGGAGAAGCGGCCATTGTGGCAGAAACCATGGTTTTGTCTGTGACATGCTCTTTAACAATGGGTACCAGTGCTGCCTTGGCCAGTCCGGAGCTATCAGAATCACTCTTGGCTGCTCTGCCCTGATCTTCAGTAAGACCCTGGTCATTAATGGTAGAGGTGGGAATGCATACATTGTTAGAGTTCTCCAGCTGAAAGAGAGGGCGTCCACTTTCCAAGCTTGTGGGTGGTATGTCCTTGAGCAGAATTTCTCCAGCTGATGATTGTGTGGGGAGGCAAAGAGGTCTATGTCTGGTCTCCCCCATGATTGTGTTATCTGATGGAAGATGTCTGGGTGCAGCATCCATGATGTTCCTGCTTAAGCTGTCCGCCAGTATATTGTCCTTTCCTGGTACAAACTGGGATTGCAGCTGTATATTGAGAGTCAAGGAAAGTTCCCATAGATTCATTGCCAGTCTGCAAAGAGGGTAGGAATGGTTGCCTCCTTGCTTGTTTATGTACCACATAACTGTAGTGTTGTCTGTCCTTATTAGTAGGTGGCCTTGATGTAGAAATAACTTGAAGGCCTCGATTGCATGCATCACTGCCAGCATTTCCTTTTGGTTTATGTGCATGCGTAGCTCTTTTTGTGACCATAGTCCTTGAATGCATCTTCCTTCCATGTGCGCTCTCCATCCGTGGTCTGAAGCGTTCGTTGTAATGGTTTGGCTGGCTATTGGTTTGCTGAAGGGCAAACCCCTGTTTAACTGGCCTGCTTGAGCCCACCACAGAAATTCCCTTTGAAGGCATGGGATGAGTGGTATCAAAGTTTCCAAGTTGTGACTGTGCTGAGTCCTTAAACTCCTTAGGTACCATTGGAGTTTCCTCATATGTAGCCTTGCTTGAGGAATCAGAAGAATGCAAGAAGCCATGTAACCCAGGGCCTGCAGGATTTTTCTTGCAGTCAGCTGAGTTTGTCTTGACAGGTTTGTGAAGTAATCCGGTAGTTGGTTTTGTTTTTATTCTGTGAGGAAAGCCATTTGGGTGGTTGTGTCTAGATCTGCACCCAGAAAGGTTATTCTTTGGGATGGTACCAGTCTTGACTTGTGAATGTTGACTGTATATCCCAAGGCCTGAAGAAGATAGATGGCATAATTCAAGTGTTTTACCAAAATTTGTTGGCTGTCCACTTGTATAAGGCAGTCGTCCAGATACGGGTATATTTGCATCCCCTGAAGTCTGCAGTGTGCAATTACTGATGCCAGGCATTTTGTGAATACTCTGGGTGCAGTAGATAAGCCAAAGGGCAAAGCTGAGAATTGATAATGCTCTGAACCTGCAAGAAATCTGAGGTGTCTTCTGCAGCTTTGTCTGATGGGGACATGCAGGTATGCCTCCTTGAGTTCCAGAGTTACCAGCCAAGACCCCTTGCCCAGCATGGGAAGGAGTTGCTGTAGAGTCAGCATTTTGAATTTTGGCACAATGAGATAAGTATTTAGTGTGGACAAGTCAAGAATAGACCTCCATTGCTTTTCTTTTCTTGGAACAAGAAAGAGTCTGGAATAAAATCCTTGGCCTTGTTCTGCGAGAGGAACCTTTTCTATTGCTTTCATTCTCATTAAGTTGGAGATTTGTTTCAAAGCCTCTGCCCTTTGATTTGGTGGCAGGTCTGGCATGCCTTTTCTTTTCGGTAATGTGTGGAAATGGAACCTGTATCCTTTGTCTATTATTTGTAGTGTCCATTTGTCCCTTGTAATAATGTGCCAATTTCCTGAAAATAAGGAAAGCTTTCCGCCCAAAGGTGCTTTCAATTGTGCCCTGGTTGGCGGTGTCAAAGTAAAGTCATTGAGTCTGTCCTTGTGCAGCAGTTGTAGGCCCTGCACTACCTCTCTGGTTGGGAGGCTGCCATTGACGTCCTCTGTAGGAGCCTCTAGTTTGCCCTCTACCTCTGGCATGCCTGTTCTTGCCTCTCTGAAATCTGTCTGTGTCTGGAAAGGACCAATTCTTGGAAGGCCAATTTCTGCTGAATCTTGGTGGTTGGACTTGCATACAATCTTTGACTGTTTGTACAGATTTTGCCTTTTCTTCAGATTTCTTTAAGACCTCCTGAGCAGTGGAGCCAAATAACTTTTGCTTTTCCAGTGGAGCATCCAGAAGCTTTGCTTTAACATGGTCTGGCAGAGATTGTTCCTTCAGCCAAGCATGCCTACGTATGACTGCACCTGTCATAGCTGACCTACATGAAGCTTCCAATGCATCATAACCACACTGCAAGAAATGGTTGCTAACCTGTTGAGAATTATGTACCAGATCCTGAAGCGATTTGCGATCTAGGGGTTCAGGTGAAGACAGTTTTTTATGCAATTCATCTAACAAATATTCTTGGTACTGTATCATATGAAATTGACAGTTTAAAGCCCTCATAGAAAGGGTAGCAGAAGTATACACTTTTTTACCCCATCGCTCTAAAGCCCTGGACTCCCTTTCAGAGTGGAGTGGATTTTTGGTAGTGACAGCTGTAACCCCTTTAGGGCCCTGGGAAATAGTTTCTGGATCAGCAGAGTGGGCCTTGTAAAGGAAAAGATGTGATTCCGGGACCCTGTAGTACCTATCGGGTTTGGCAGGAGCCGGAGGGAGAGTGTCAGGGGTTGTGCTAGATTCAGAGTACACATCATCAATGACATTCAAAACAGGGGGAATAGCCAAAGGTCTATGCTGAGGCAAATGCAAGAAGGTCCTTAATCTCTTCCTAGAATCAGAGAATTCCTGGCCCTGCCATTGGAAATGCTCCCTCATAGTGTGCAAAGTTTCCCCAAAAGACAGTTCTTCAGGAGGGGAGGCCGAAGGGATAGATTCCTCTGCATCTGAATCCTCGTGAGGCGAAAAGCCTCCTCCTGGTAGTCCGAGAGGGCAGAGCCATCAGAGGCCTCATCTGAGGAGAGGGGATCAGAGGGCTCAACCCTGGGCCTTTTTGCTGAAGAAGGTTGAGAGCCCCTGTCAGATGAGGCTGAGAGCCCCTAATTAATGAAATAAGGTCCTCTGCTAGACTAAGGATCTGAGAACCTGTAGTGGGTCCCTGAGGAATAACCCTGGGAGGCATAGATTTTGAGTGTTTAGCAGCTTTAACCCTGGAGAATGCCTTAATAGACATGGATGCAGGAGGCCTGGCTGCACCACGTGCTGGTGTAGTTTTGTCTAAGGGAATGGTGTCGGAAGGTTCCTGGACACAAGATTCCAAAGGAGATTCAACAACCGAGACAGTAGAAGCCTCCGGGGCCGAGGTTGTCGGTTGCACGGTTTTGGTGGACGGTAGTACCAAGGACTCGGTTTCAGCTGAAACCGGGACACTCGCGGTAGGGCTGGCCGTGGTTTCAGCCGAAACCGCGGACCACGGGTGTCAGTTCTTGTCCGTGCGTTTCTTCATTAAATGTGAAGTCGGAGTCTCCGACGACATTTTGTAAGCAAAACTAGCCCCAAAAAATTCCTCTGCAAACTCCGACCAACGTCTTAGAGTGCATCGGTTGAAGGAAGCACAGGCGGAACAGGCCGAGACGTCGTGGTCTGGGCCTAGGCAAGGAAGGCAGTAAGAGTGGAAATCCTTATGAGGTATTTGTTTCCCACAAGTTAAACAATTATTAATTTTATCTGACAACGGCTGAGGCAAGAAAGAGTCCCCAACGGGGTACTTAGCTTTTGAAGTCTTCGGTTTAGCTGAATTACAGGAGCTGGCCGACTGGCACTTGCGAACTGCTTCTGCTTCGGGCACCACGCGGCAAGAAAGACTGAGGAAGATGGCGTCGGCTGATGCTTTTATACCCCAGGCGCTCTGACGTCGGGGAAGGGGCGACATCAGCCGACGCCGGACCCAGACTTTGGAATCCGGCCTACCGAAGGGCTGCCTGAGGCAGGACAACCCATATGTGATGACTGCAGATGCATCCTCGAAGGACATCTACAGACCAGTCAATCTGACTAGCTTAATTTCTAAAGCTATGGAGCACATTATAATATAGTTTTTCTGGTGCATAATTATGTACACTTTTATAGGGCGACATGTCTTTATTACAAGACGTAGGTCAAGAGTAGTTGCCTTGAGTGCTGTAATATTGTCACATAGTATTGGTTTTGATTTTTAAAGTAAGATTCTTGTGTGAAGTTTTGGGACAAATGTACCCTTAACATTGTTGTATATATGTGTATGTATATATTTTTTGTATTAAGGATATATATATTTTATATATGTCTTTTACATTGTTATATATTTTTTATATATTTCTTACATATATGTATTCTTTATTTTTTATATATGCTTTGAATTAATGTATTGTTATGAATATTATAGTGACTCTATGAAATTTTTGATATTTTTCAGGCATATAATATATCTTGTAATTTATGATTCTTAATAGTTTAATTTAATAAGGGCTTCGCGTTTAATTATTGATTTAATAAGCACCCTGCAATATGATATACTCTATTGCATATGAGGATGAATGAGATCTATAGAAGTTTTAGGTGTTGTCTCTAGTATATTAATAGAGTACCAATACATGTGCGCGTAATGTTTTCGGCTTTACTTTTCTATATTTCTCTATATTTATCCAGTGTTATATTTATGTATGTCCTAAATAGTAGGAATTGTTATCTGTTCCTGAAACATCAACAAGATTTTTAAGATGTATAAACTTGTATGCACACAAACGCTGGGTGTTTACTGAATTTCTTCAGCCTGCGGGTTGAAGTGTCTTGCAATAGGACCGGGGGGACAACTTTTTAGAGTAGGAGGCACTCCTTTTAGAGTAACCAAGACATGTGATGTCATCAGCGAATAGAGTGAGGTTTAGCTCGCAGTGGAGTTGACAGTATGTTGATGCTTCTTTGTGGAGTTTATCCCGCCGATGGAATTGTGATCAAGTATTTGCTTCTTATAGAGTTCCTGGTAATGAAGGTACGGGATCCATATGTATGTATATTTTAAGAGACTAGGAGCATTGTGGCAATATTCTGTTGTAGAAATCTCAAGCATGTAAGTGATGCACATTATCTGTGAACGCTATACGCTTTAGAGTTAGCGTTTCTGTTTAGTAATTTTACTGAATACGTATCATTGTAGTATGATCTTATTCTTTATTTTTATGCATTGTTTGAATTTTGTAGGGCTTTGTTTTTTAATAAATTTTAGCAATGCCTTGAAATGTTATGTGATGAATGTTAATATTGAATGTAAAGAAAAAATGCATATTGGTTTTAAATCTAATCTGAATGTTATGATGGGTTCAATCTGGTTAAGAGGTAATTAAGGCTTAATTTAATGAGCCCGCCAAAAGTTGTGTTATTTAATTACCCTGGAATCGTTTTATGTTATTGCATCTGATGAAGCATAGTCTAACTATGCGAAAGCGCTCATCCTATGTTCCAAATAAATGATTTTTTACATCTTTATCGTGGATATCTTTAGTTTGAATTGTGATTGCCTTGGGACTTGTCTATATAAGTGATTTGTTCGTGGTGACTGTTCTCATTTCTTGGACTTCATTATGGAGCACATTATACCAGACTTCATAAATTGCAGCACCAAAAATCTCACACACATAGACCACCCAGCAATTTGGTTTTGTAACAGGAAGATCATGGCTGCTTAGCCTAAAATATTTTTTGTCACAGAAGTGGTAAATGGTCATCATGCAGCCTATATGGACCAAGCCAAAGCCTTTGTCACCACCACCTACTCTGGTTTTGTTAACAAACTAATAAATCTAAATGTAAGCCCATATGTGGCAAGATGGACTGGGAATTTGCAAAAAGGTAGAACCAACGTAACTATACCTCAAGGATCAGTGTGCTGGGACCACTCCTGTTTGCAATATACTTATCTGAACTCCAACAACAAACATGGGCCTCTGGTTAATGAAATTTGTTAATGACTGTAGTTTGGGTATAACTGTCAAATTACCCTTGATACAGCAGTTTTGCAACTAGAACTAGACCTCATAGTCCCAACTATACACTGAAAAAGGGCTAGAACTAAATACAAGGAAGTGTAGTGTAATTTTGGCAAAAAGCTTAAAAACGTTCACCCCAAACCTACACCACAGCCAATTACTCCACTTCAAAATAATACAACTAATTTTGGATGGTTTTTAGCTTCAAGGGAGCATATGCTGCACTCCCCTTTTTAATGCACTAGGTATACAATAAATATCATACAGCAGGGGGTGAAAAACAATCCTTTAGATACTCAGAATCATTACCGACAATATTCCTGCAAGGATATTATTTTCCTGTAACATCTTAACGGAAACAGTGGCAACAGTAAACACAAGGCACGTGGTGCGCACATCGACAAATACTCACAGATAAAGACACAAGAAATGAAAGTACAAAACAGTACATGAAATAAAACCCCAAACACCTCACTTTAAATATTACAAAAACAATCTCCTCAGTTACATAGCAGAGAAATCCTGTCACACTAGTGGTCTACAAACATAAATTAATTTTAACATAATTTCTCAGTTATTCCAAATACACTTAAAATTAATTGTGTGTATATGTTTGGTCTTTGCAATGAATATTAATCAGAATTGTGTAATAAATTTAACCAAAGCTAAATTAGTCCAGCCACATGACAGCTAAGAAGCAGTTGGCCGGCATGGGATAATTTGCTCTTTTCCCCACCATAGTGTAATCTTGGAGTTGGTATATTTAGTTGGGGGGGGGTTTGACATCCTTCGATGTGTTTTTTTTTTTTATGATGGCCAACTGCCTCTTTTCCTGTAATGTGAAAGTGTGTTACAGTCAGGTTTTGGTGTTGTTGCCGCCTCGATTATATGCAATTTGGGTATGTGGAATGTCGGTACACACACACACACACAGACACACACACACACACACACACACACACACACACACACAGTTGCCATGTCTGGGATTAGAGCTCCTACCTATCTAGTACATCACACTATAACATTACTCGGTTATAGCACGTGCCATGAAGCTTATAGGGCTACTCTTTCCCCAAAGGTGTATTTCAAGATGAATGCCATCAGCAGGCTTGCCAAAGTAGGGCAATGGAAAGTGTAGTTACTGTGACTGGCCTCAAAAGGATTGATCCCTACACTCACACACACACACACACACACACACACTTGTGTGTGTTTGCATGTGTCTGTAAGTATGTAAGCATGCTCAAATGTGTGTGTGATACTTTGTTACAGTAGGGGCTGGGAATTTCTCCTATCCCTGTTGTTGTGCAATCTCAGAGTTGGTATGTTTAATTAACAGAGAGTGTAAGGGGGATGTTAGAGGCTTGCCTCCTGCATGCAATAGTGTTCTTCTGTGGTTCGGTGTAAAAAAGACTTACCTTTTTTGTTCTCTCATATAAGCATTCATTGTTTACTTAGATAATTATGTATGTAATGATGAGATATAGATATAGATACAGATATATAATCATACAAACATTAGAAATGAGCACAAAACACATTTGCCCAAATATAGCAGTTTTCACGCAGCATGCACATTTGAGAACTTACCTCTAAAATATACTCCTGAGTATCAGCCACTACAGAAGAAAATTCTACTAGAACAGTGTGAGGGTCTTCAGCAAGAATGGTTGCAGCAACCTCATCAGATGATTTGCAGTCCTCTGTAACTTCCACATGTTCAGCCTGATTAGCAGAAGCGTGGCACCCTCCTGCAAGCAGTAAACATACAGACAGCTCAATAAAGATATGCAGTCAAAGATACCCTTCAGATTTTATGCAACTGTAAATGTGATGACTACCGCATTTTACAAAATATTTCAAAAGTCTCAAAACCTCTGCTTCAGCAAACTGACTGTATACTCTAGTAAGCAGAAAATGCTTCTGTACATTGACTGTAACAAAATGTTTTGCAAAGCAAGCTCTTTTCTTTTCTGAGGTAGCAATAAAATTCCTCTAAGCCATCTTTTGAAAGAAGAGTCAAGATAATACCATTAAAAAATATACTGCACAAGCTTTTGACACACTTTTGACACACTTCAGCACTTCATCTAGAAATGATGAGTTATAAACAATGTCTAAAAATCCTCTTAGTTCGCAGAAAGCAGAGTCATCCTACTGGGTCAGCAGTATAAATCAGCCTTAAACTGCACACTCTGATCTGCAGGCAATTTCATACTAGAAAATTTACTCTGGATCATAGGGCAGTATTCATAAACTCATTTTGTAACTGCATAGGGCTTGTAAGCAGTACAAACCTCATAACAGAGCCCTACTTACTTAAAAAACATAGATAACACCATGAAGCAACTGCTCTGAAAACATAGATAACACCAGGAAGTAAGACCATACACTATTAGAGAGCAGGAAGGTGCAAGGTATGGAATAGTTATGCAAATGAACCCAGACAGTTCGATTCCCCAATTCACAAACACAACAATGGTTGTTTAAAGCCAGCTATCAAAGACATCAGACTGTGTGGAACATCTGCAGACAAATACAACCCCAGACATGAAAGCCGATGCAGCTATTGCTGCATTGGTCATCAGAAAAGGACTGAGCAATAGCAGACGCACAACAAGGCATGGACTGAGCCACAAAACAAAGATAACTGTGTAAAGCTTAACAGCAAAAACTGGCCACATGCACAGAACCACTTTGTGTCAAACTAATCCTATCCCTCGCCCTCACTCTGACAACAGAAAACATGGTAAATCACAGACCCCAGATTTTTACGTACCGACTTGCCAGGCCTGACGCACAACCTTCAATGAAGGTACGCCCATTCACACATGTCTTCTCACAGAAGACGCTTTAGCTGAGAATCGAACAGGACAACATCTTACTGTGAGGTGACAACGCTACCGCAGCACCACCACCGCAGCTCCACACTAATAGTATGCAAAGTACTTAAACTCCGAATGCACAGGCTATGAGTGCCTGATTTTTATGAGCTGATGTTAGCACATGGAGTAGCATCCTGTGGTATACATTATGCTTCAGGTCAGGGAGGAAGTAGCAACAGATACAGCTATCTGCCTGCATTCTTGTAGACTGCAGCTAGATATCTGCATTGCAACTGTCACCACCGACTGCTGTAGACAGCTTCCATGATTCAAATACAAGGATTGCAGTAGTTTGAGTGGCATACTTAAGTTTGGAATAAACTCATGAGATTCTGCTTATCACCAACAGCACCTGCAAAAAGGCAAATGGTTGAACCCTATGTACTGGAAGGCAAAGACTAGCGAAGAGTATGCTGTAATGTAAAGATGCTCAAATATACTGCACATCTGTGCCGTCAGTGTCTCGTCTCCATCTTGGAACTTAACCAGGCCCGTTTCACAGGTTCACTGTGTAATAGCACGACTGTAAATGAAAGGAAGAATAATGTCCATAATGCCTTCTGTTAAACAAGGCTGCTTCCTGCCCCAGACTGCAGGGACAGAGTCTGAATCCATAGTTAAATGAAGTATACTGGATAAACATTTGCTGCCTCACCCTTTTTAATAAATCATGAAAACAACATGTACCTCTGGACCAAAAATAAATTTTAAGGATACTGGTCTTACTTAAAACATTATCTGTGCAAGATTTCTATTAATAATCATACAAGTCTTTTAAATGTGACCATGGAAGCTGCAGACCAAAAACAAGGAAGGAATGTATCATAAGCAAGCCCACAAGCAAAATGTGACCTCATTTGCATTTTTTAATGTTGCCCTTTTCACAGACATCATTTAATATGTCTGAATATTGAAAATAAAATAAATGCTGTATCAGTACAGTAAAAACAAGCAAATTTATTAGGACACAAAGCCAATAGTTAGCGCTTTTGTCTCCTTAATCGGAGACTTCTTCAGACTAGGCTTCAACACTTCATTTAACATTTAAATACACATTCACCTATCACATGACTTCAATTTTAAAAACAAATTTAGTGCTTTAACTCCTTCTTTCTCAAATACATTACACATTCCTCCCTATTATTTAATCCTGGGGGGAAGCATGCATTTAACCTCACTTGCCAACAATATTCTAGCCAACCAAACTCTTCCTCGACATTAATTATGTTGTATTCATTCCTTAAAACATCTAATACTATACACTTAAAATTAACTTTACATTTCTTTTCAATGTAGTGTTTGCTCATAGCATTTTTTATGTCTCCATGTGTGATTGCATAATTGTGTCCATAAATCCTTCTACACAGCTCCCTTTCTGTTCTTCCCACATAGAATGAACTACATTCAAACACATTAATAAACAAACTACATTTTTGACTTTACAAGTAAATCTTTCAGGGACCTGTACTATAACTTTTCCAACTTCTAGTTCATTACCTTCAGTGTACAAATATTGACAATAATTACAGTTGAAACATTTCACCATTCCCCTTTTTTGTTCAACTGATTTTGGCATATTCAACTTACTTTGAAATAAAATCTTTATATTTGGCCCTCTTTTGCACAAACTTTGGTTCAGTTCCTACCTTTTCCAAAATCTCTCTATTACCTTTAAATATCCCCCAGTTTCTCCTGACTATACTTTTTATAGTATTTGAGTCTGTACTGCTTTTGTACAGCTAATGGTTAAAACTATTGTCTCTACTACTTCTACCTCTATTTTTATTTTCTCCCAAATTTTTACTTCTATTTTTTATTTCTTCTTCTAATAAACCTTCAACTTCCTTCTGTGGGTAACCTCTTATTTCCATTCTTTTACAAAAGTTGTTTGCTTCTTCAACAAACACTTTATGTTATTTTGTTAAATTGCTTATTCTTTTCAACTGTCCCTTTACTATATTTGTTTTTATCTTCTTAGGATGAAAGCTGGAGTAATGCAAATACATACTGTTCTGGAAGTCCTTTTTATATATTTTTATATTAATCTATTCCCTTCTTTATAGATGGTGAAGTCCAAAAAAATTATTTTGTTTCTATCGTAGTTGTAAGAAAATCTTAAATAACCGACATTATTTATGTATTCAAAAAATTCTTCTAATTCCTTTTCCGAACCTCACCATATCAAAAGGATATCATCAATAAAACACAACATTTTTATTATGCATTTTTTAAAACTGCCATCTAATATATTTGCTACCTCCCAACCTTGCATGAAGACATTGGCATAACTTGGGGCTAATGCTGCACCCATAGCAACACCATTAGTTTGAACAAACATCTGTTCATAAAAATCCAAATAATTATAACTTAACACTAGGTCAATCATTTCCATTAAGAGTCCCACAGTACTAGATGAAAATTCCTTAGATTTCAATAGTTCCATTCTGTTTCCATACCTTCCTTATTTGGGATCATGGTATAGAGAGAAATGATATCCAAGGTAACTAATATGTCTGCGTCTGTTACATAAATTTCTTCTATCTTTTTTAACTGTGCAAGATTTCTATTTAATAACCAATGGTGGTGGTGCTGTGGTAGCGTTGTTGCCTCACAGTTAGATGTTGCCTGTTCGATTCTCAGTTAGAGCGTCTTCTGTGTGGCGACATGCGTGAACGGACGTTCCTTCGTTGAAGGTTGTGCGTTAGGCCCGGCAAGCCAGCACGTAAAATTCTACTGCCAATCATTAGCGGACCGGAGTTCCGCTGTGGCGACCCCTAACTGGGAAAAGCCGAAAGACACAAACAAACCATACAAGTCTTTTAAATGTGACCATGGAAGCTGCAGACCTAAAACAAGGAAGGAATGTATCATAAGCAAGCACACAAGTGAAAGGTGACATCATTAGCATTTTTTTAATGTTGCCCTTTTCACAAACATCATTTAATATGTCTGAAGATTGGTGAATAATACCAGGCCATTATTTCAGACTTCTATGAAGACGTAGTGCCATTACCAGCTGATGAGGAAGGGTTCATATCTGAAGATGAAGTTCCTATGGCAATTAAACAATTCCACTTAGACAAGACAGCAGGAGTGGATGACATCTGGCTGGAAATGCCAAAGGTGTTGGATATTGTTGGGGTAGCAGAGCTAAGATGATTTTTTTTTTCAATGTTGTATGGAAGGCATAGACATTAACTCTGAACTTACAAACTGGGATGAAGTTCCCTATTTTAAGTAAGGGGCAATGGAGGATAATGTTCCTTAGCCTTCTTGGGAAACATATGCTAGCTTGCTGGTAAAGAAGCTTCATCCAGCAGCTAAGCCCCTATTTCAGATTCAGCAGTGTGGATTTGGTTTTGGCTGTGGAACAGTGGATCATCTCTTTACCCCATCACAGGTACTGGATGGCTTGAGAAAACATGTCAGTATAATCCACATGTGCTTTGTAGACCTACAAGTAGCATATGATCATGTACCCTGGAATGTATAGTGGAATATGCTGCAATTGTTCAGGGTCCCAGACTAGAACTGCATGTCATATGGTCCCTGTATTTGCAGAGCAACAACTGTGTCTGTATTTGGTGTTACATCAAACATGTTCAAGACAGGCATAGGACTCCACAGAGAGTGTGTCTGCCCCCCCCACCGTTCATAATTTTCATGGAGATGATTTCAACATACTGTCAAAACTTAGAAAGTATCAAGTTTGGAGATGTGAAGATTGTACCTCTGTTGTCTGCAGATGGTGCTGTCTTCTTAGCCTTAAATGAGTGGGTTCTCCAGTCTGCACACAAGTTTATGATCAAAATAGAGGAAGCCACTTCAAGCAGTAGACCCGTAACAAGCAGTGTACCCCAGGGATCTGTCTTGAGGCCTCTGGTGTTTGGGATATAATTTTCTGAGGTGCAGGCCAACACCAGTGGGCTATGGCTGACCATGTTTGCAGATGAATGCAGGCTGGGTACTGTCATCAATTCCCCTGTTGATGTGGACATCCTCCAAGAGGGTCTCACCCAAACAAATGACTGGTGCCAGAAACATGGCCTCAAACTGAATGCCAAAAAATGCATCATCACTCCCTTTGAGGAGAGTGGTGTCCCCACAAATGATCACATTAATAATAAAGTCCTAAGCACGCAATCAGTCATGAGGGACTTGGGCACCCAGGTTGATAGCAAACTGACTTTTGACCACCATATTGCCTCCGCTGAACAGAAAGCTTTCTACATGGTCCACCTAATTAGTAAGGGTATTTCATCCAGGGACAAGGTGGTCATAACATCCCTTTATTCTTCCCTTATAAGACCCATTATTGAGTACAATGCCCCTTTCGGCATCCACCTCACAAAGCACACGCAGCAGCTGGAGAGACCATGGAGGTTCCTCACCAGAAGAACCCAGGGCCTCAAACATCTACCCTACACAGATAGACTAAAGACCCTGTCCATCTATTCAGTCTTCTCCAGACTCCTCACAGGTGATCTCTGTCTGGCATACAAAGCAATCTCAGACCCCACCTTGATGGGACTGCTACATATCCGCAAGTCAAGCTGCACTCGAGTAACATGCACACACATAACCTCAATCTGGTCTGTGACATCAATAGGACTTGCTGGCGGGACAGATTTGTGTCCTAGAGACTCCCCTTTTTGTGAAATAGACTCCCTCTCCATGTCAAGCAGAGTACCTCATTAACCCTTTTTATGGGCAACCTGGATAACTGGATGTGGAACAGAAAATACACCCATGGGATTCCACCTGTGTCCCTGCTGGACAGTGGCATAAGGTGCTGACTTGTTGGAAGATGGGCTAAAATCTTGGCTAGGCTTGTAAGGGGGTCAGGGCCAATAGCCTAGTAACTTCCTATGATCCTATGCAATGGTCTAGCCCCCCTGCTGAGTATGAAATAGCCGGAATGAAAATCAGCAACTCAAAATGAAATGTCACAGTACTCTCCAGAGAATGGTGACTTGGTCACTGCAGCCAGAGAGGGGAGCAATTACCCAAAGCAGAGCTAGTGATGTATCTTGGGATCTTGTTCATCAGTGATCGTACAAGTGATCAAAAGACTGACTAGCATATAGGTTCAACTGCAGGACAGCAGGCAGTGAATCATACTGTGGTGAAGTGACAGAGGAGTCATGGGTGAGACATATACGTTTATTGTCAGTCTCCTAACAGTCCTCCTCTCTGGTCATAAGCTTTGTGCAGTGAGGAAAAGTATGTGATGCAGACAAAAATTGCAGAAATCTGATTCTTCACAGGACTGCTATACTCACTCACTCACTCACTGTAACCAAGCCGGGAATTTGGCAATCGGCAGGATCTTGAGTTAAACAGAAATGGTAGCTGTGATTGTAGGACCTAGTGTGGATGCCATTGGTGCCTTGTGGCAGGAGGTTATCAGATACAGCCTGGTGATAGGAGGTCCTGTGACAGAACCTAGGGCACAAAAGAGAAATTACCTCTCTTGATTTACCCAGTAATCCCACAGAATTTGATGGGAATGTTGCTGGGAACAGGAAGGCTGGTCTATCCTACTCAGTTTCCAGGACAAGCAGTTTAGAAAATGTTTGGATGCTTTTACAACATAAAAAAAACAAATATTATGAAAAACATAATAATACAGAACAGGAAAATGAACTGTTTACCAAAAACTTTGCATCTTGTCAGAAGTAGACATATTATAAAATAAACACCCACACATAATATGCCAATTCACCCTGCTCTAAATCAAATAAATGAGGTTTGAATCAATAACTAGATTCACCATAAATTATGTACCCCTATTCTGGAAGCTTACCTTTTACAAAGAGTTTCAGGGCTCTGATAAACATCTGTCAGTGATCTATACAAGTTAAAAATGACAAGATGAAGAAGATGAAGGGAAGATGTGACAAATCTTTGTTCTTCCCTTAACCCAAAAATGAGTGAAAAAGGAGACTTCATATATTGGATGTCCTCAGACAGCTCAGGTACTATACTGGCAGAACAAAACCTTTCAGAACTTCCAGTCAGTTGTTCATTGTTTGTGAAGTTAAAAAGAAGGGACAACCTGTGTCAAATCAGACTATTTCCAAATGGTTGTCTTGGGCTATTACCTTTTGTTATTCCCAACAAAAAACTATTCCAGCCAGAGTCAAGGCACATTCTACCAGGGCCTTTGCTTTATCTACAGCTTTTTAGAAAAGGTTAAACTCTAGACGTACACTAGAAACAGCAACTTGTTCCTCTGTACATACTTTTACAAAGCACCACAAGCTAGATTCTTTTTCCAGGTCTCTTGGACTCTTTTCCTCCTAACTCTCACTTGTTCTAAGCTATGATAATATATCCATACCTTAAGACTACTATAGCAGTGATCGGTATGAAGAGCAGAGTACTGTTGTGGAAACAAACTTACCATAACATTAGATATTTGAATGGTCACTGCTGCAATAGTCACTCCTTCCCTCACCCCATCCCTCTTGTTTTTGGTGTGTTTTTCTAAGCCAGGGTGTGAACATTTATTTTTTTGTTATTCCTATGTCATCTCGGTTCTCAGCCTCCCTACCTCAGATGGCATGAATGCCCTGAATGGCTTAGCACCCAAACCTGTCTGTTACTTAGCTCAGCTTGAGATGGCTAATAGTTTGGACACGTGGAAGGTGGCCTGAAGCTTTGAAAGCTGCCTGGCTGTTATATCCTATGCAGAATATAACCCATACAGTTAGGGCTACTGCAGCAGTGACCCATATGGCTTAGGCTACTACAGCAGCGACCCATATGAAGAAAATCCTCAAGTCAGACAGATGACCCTGTTCAAATGGGACAAATGTTAGCCTCTCTTACACAAAACGTTAGATCCCAAGGAGGAGCCACTGGTTTTCTTGAAGCTCTCTTATGCGATACCCCTTTCAAAAACATTTTGACATGAGAATATCCGGAAAGAGGGGGAATCCATGCGCAGAAATGGCTCACAAATGAACTTTCAAATAGGAGTACAACAGTTCATAGGAAAGTAACTCACAAATGTAAAACCAGAGAACTACTAGCCCTGAATTGGTGCCTGTTATGTTGTTGGCACGAACCAGAAAACTTTTTCCATTTGCAAATACATGATTTTTCTAGCAGCAGACTTTCTTGCCTCCATCAGTACCTGATACACATCTTCAGAAAACAGGTGCCTTAAAAACATTAAGGCATTATCATCCAGGCAGTTATCTGAATTTGTTTGAGGTTTGGATGTATCAAACACCCCTGGTCTTGTGTGAGTAAAAACAATGAGAAAGCTAATACCCCTGGGCCATTTCCAAGGGAAAGGAGATTCACTGTTGCCTGAGCCAGACAGGAGGTACCACAATGACTTTTGTGAGTTATTTCTGAATCTTCAGAAGTACTCTAGATATCAGTGAAAAAGATGGAGAAACATACAGGAACATTTGGCTTGTTTATGTACCACATCATTGTGGTATTGTCTGTAACAACTTGAAGAGTCCCTGGGGACCAAAGGTGCTTTAGAGAGGTGAGTGCATTGAAAAGTGCAAGCATCTCCTTTACCTTTACTGGCTTGTGTCTGTCTCTATTGTCCCACATACCTTGTACTTTTATCCCCCTTGACAATGCTCCCCAAGCAAAGTCTGAGGTGTCTGTGAAGACGGACTGCTTTGGAGCAGGAGGGGAGAGAAGGAGACCTGGATTCAGGGATATTTCATGTTTCCACCAAGTAATTTCTCTTCTCACAAATCCCAGAACTGAAATCTGAAAAGATGAGGATATTGGTGCTGAGATAAAAGAAACTTCAGATGCCACTGCATCTTTCTCTTGTGAAGTCTTGCCAGAGGTATCATGAGAATCATAGATGCCATGTGACCCAGAATCCTGAGATATTCCCCCGCAGTGACTGAAGTGTGAGTGGGGAAAAAAACTGAAACAGATCTAAATACAGATCTATTTTTTTTTTTTTTTTTTTGCTGTGGAAGAAAAACTGCACTAAGGTGTCTAGCAAGTACCCAATAAACCCCCTAAAATAGATTTAAGTATACATCTGTTTTTTCCTGTGGAAGAAAAGCTCTTTCTACTGAAGTGTCTAGCAGGCATCCAAGGAACACAATCCTGTGTGATGTAGTCAAAAATGACTTTTGAATGCTCTTTTGGTATTCCAGCCACTGTAGGATATCTCTCACCTAAGTGAGTGATTCCTTACACCTTGAAAAGGACTCCAGAAAGATATGCAAATCATCTAAATATGTACAAATGTGGATACTCTGTAGCCTGCAATTAGCTATGACAGCAGCAAGAAAATTTTCAAGCCCTCATGGAGCTGTGGGTAGCCCAAAGGCTAAGCCAGGAAATTGATGATAAGATGCAGACAGACACACAAAAATTAAGAAAGGTCTAAAGTCTGGATGAATAGGAATGTGAGGGCAAGCATATTTTAAATCTAAGCTTTAAAAAAACTCAAATGAGAAAGAATGGGTAACAGGTTGTGAAGTGAAAGCATTTTGACCTTGGTCACTATCACATACTGGTTTTAAAAAGAAAAGTCCAGAACTGGTCTTCCGGACCTTTCCTTCTTTGGCACCAAAAACATTCTTTTCACAACTGGAAGAAGGAACTGCTTCTACTACCCCCCCTGAGAGAACACATGCTGTAGAACAGGGGGGAAAGGAGGAGCAGAAGGGTTTGGTCTGCTGGGTGTGGAATAATTATCTGGAATAGAGGAATTTATTCTCATAGCCGAATCAGCCTCAGAACCATCTGTCTGAAATAATTTGTTGTCAAAGAGAGAAACTGAAATTCAGACTTGCTAGAAGGGATAAGGGACTGCCAGGGTAGGTGGGGTAGGGACAAGGTCCCTTACATAGTCATTCTGATTTGTTTCACTCTCCTTTATTCTGGGGAGCCCCTGCTTTCTTTTTGGAACCTCCCTGCCCCTGTTCTTTAAATGCCTACCTACCTGCCTTTTGCTGAGACTGTTCATTTCCTTTCTTGGCAAAATCAGATGAGGGATCAGAAAATCCTTTGGAAAAAAGGATTACAGAAAAATCTGACAGATTCTTTGCAACAGCTTACCTCTCTCATCACATCTTTTAATAATCTCAGCAGCAGAGGGTCCAAAAACAAAATCTCTATCCAAAGGAGAATTTAAAATCAATTTTTTTACACTTCCTGAGATTTTCTGAGAATGCAACCAGAAAAACCTTCCCAACACAGTATAAGTGGCAACAGTCCTGGATGCAGTATCTACAGAGTGATATAAACGCTTTAAACAATAAGTAGTGACCTGAGAAACTGGAGAAACTAAACCACACAATGCAGATTTTCCTCACAGCAGGGAACTGAAGATAAAACACTTTTCATACTTTCACAATTAGTCATAATAAACTTTAACATATGAGCCTAACAATTCAAAATTCTAAAAACTAAAGTTTCAGAGGCCTACACTTTTTTCCCCAAATGTATCAATTGTTGCACCATCCTTTTCAGAAGGGGAAAGATTAGAATTATCAAAATGTTTGGCAGAAACTGGATTAACTAAAGCTACAGTTGCTGGGTCAGGTCTGTGTTAAATGCATAAAAACGTGAAAGACTGAGGAACTTTGTACATTTTGTCTACTTTCTTAGGTGCCGTAGGGTGGCCAACAGGGAAACCACAGGGTGTGACAAACATCCTCCAATGCTTGTAGCATTGTGGGATGGGAGGAGGTTCTGGGAATGTCAGTTGTAATATTTCATAATATTTTCTGAGGGACTGAGAAACCTCAGTGTTCTCCCACTGAAAACACTGGCACATTCTGGAAACAGTCTCAAGAGAAAGAGAATCTGTCACAGGGATATTCAGATACCATACTTTCCTCTGAGTCTGAATCAGAAATTTGAAGAGAAAAAAGGCATCTGTTCCATCACATTCCTCTACAGATTCAAAATCCTGAATCTCTTCTGGAAAAGTGGAATCCTTTTTTCTTTTATTAGAAACAAGCATATAACAAGGCTCAATGGCCTGTACAAGACCCAGAGCCAGACCTAATAAATTATTCCTGTTCAGTGGACCTGGCGCAGGTGAAGATAAATGTTTAGTTTTCTTTTTCTTTTGGAAAGAAAAGTTGGTGTAAATACATTTATTAATGGCAACCATAGCTTCCCCAGAGATTGGCACAACATTCTGACTAAGTAAGGGCACCTTCACTACCCCTTCTTCAAAGATCAACAAGAGTGGACCTCCCGTGCCCAATGAAAAGACCCCAACAGCTGCAGAGGACGTGATTAACCTCTGGTCTATGGGCCTTTATGGCCAACACCAGATTGATCTGGGAAAAAAAGATGAGTGGTCTCAGGAACCAGCTTTAGCCACAACAGGGTTACTCGTCTGTGGTTGAGCAAACTGCTAACCTGCTGTGGTGGCAAAGGCAATTTAGTTATTCTTTTCTTTTTGTGGATGGAAGAAGGACTGATTGTGGCACAGGCAGCTTCTTCCATATTCAAGCAGGAAACAATTCTTCTTTCTCAGGAAACTAAGAAGCACAAGCCTGTAAAAATTAAAATAGAACTTAAAAGTAAATGTTCCTAGTTAAAACACAATACAAAAAACTTGTTAATACATTTTATCAGCCCCAAAATGTAATTTAATCAGTTTCTCCAAAGGAAAAAACAGTTTTAGAAAGCTCAAACTAACTTTTAAACTGTTAGAAACAAAAGCGCACTCCATTCAAAAGTACAGTAAAGTCATGTGACAGTCAATGAAAACATATTCCTAAATTAAAATATACACACAGATAAGTTCCTCTGTAGAAGATTTTCCCCAAAGGAACTTATCTGTCCAGCAAAAGAACAGCACAAGCCATCCATCAGTCCTCGAAAGGTCACAGTGAACAGCTGTCTTTGTTGGCAGGAAGAGCTTGTCACCCAAATCTGTGTTTCAGTCAGCTGAGCTCGAGCTGACTAACAGCTGGGCATGTGGAAGCTACCCTGAAACTCTGGAAGCTGGTCTGTTTTAGCCTATTCAGGTTATGACCCGTATAGCTTAGGCTACTGCAGCAGTGATCAATAAGAAAGACATATACACTTGACACTGTCCTTATAAATGCTGCCTCTGCATTTACAGTTTCAAACATTATCCCTTCCTTGATCAAATGTGACCACCAGACTGTTGCTTTTGCTCTCAAAACTGACTACAACTTCAAGTACATTATGACACTTCACCAAAGTCAACCTTGTAGCCCTATCTAAGGGCCAGAAGAATTTCAAAAGAGCTTTGTACCTTGCTGACCCTCTCTCTAAAGCCACAATTACCTATCTCCAACAATTTATTGTAACTCAGTACCTAATATGCAAGGGTATGATGAACAGTTAAGGGCCACACCGTTACGGTATAACTCTCCGATAAACAGATGTTATATGAGAAGATAATGACACAGCTTGTATTTCAGAATTCCAGGATTGGTTAGGAGAAACAGCATAAGGAGATGTGGACGGATCTCAAATACATCATTAGTTGGAATTAGGCTGAATATTAACTGAAGGCAGCAAACCTTCTGAAGGATAGTCGCAAGACTTTTTCAACTACATCAGGTGTATTAGATGCAACACCCAACACTGCACAGATCTTGAAGTGAATGGCACAAACTATTCTGAAGCCACAACAAAAGACATAAATTTGTCTCAAGTTTTTTTTCCCCTTCACAGCTCAATATCCAATCCTTTGAACCTTTTAATACTGCTCCTCTCACTATCATTTTGGGGTCAGATTTTTTAAACATCTTTATTAAATTATTTTAAATTATTACTTAAGACATACAAACACAATACTTATATCTTTTCTTTCGTTGTAACTATTATCAGTCCAACATTACATAAATTGCTAAACTCCTATTTTCCCTTAAACCTCACTCCTCTTCCTGAACATTATGTCTGTATTGTCCCCACAGTTTCCATTTATTTCTATGTAATTTGCTCCTTCCTTTTCTAAAGATTCCTCTTCCAGTTCTTTTATCTATTTTAGAATATTCAGTACATCAAATACTGCTGGTTTAGCTCCTGATTTCCATTTTCTAGTAACAGTTTTTAGCAGCTAACAGAACTAAACTTAATAAGGCCTTAGTATGTCTAAGCAATTCAGATCCTGTGTCCCGGCACAAAATAAAAACAATTTCCTTAGTTAACAGACATTTGCTCACCCAATATGTCTGAGAACAGTATACTGTAGGGATTTCTTTTTAAATCTGCCAAATCATTACACTTCCAAAGCATATGCTCACAGATGTTCACAGTTACCTCTTTCTTCCCTACCACACCAATATTTTCTATCTGCCTAAGTAAAATTCTTTGAAGTGTCCTTGGGATATAAAAATACATATGTAAACACTTCCAAGCAAAGAAATCTTCTGGAATTTGTTACATGCTTAGGAGCTATACATATGTCCTCCCATTGTTCTCCAGTAATTTTTTTTCCAGTCTCTCTTCCAATTTTTTCTAACCTCCTCTGACTGATTCTTATAGTTATCATGCAGTATTTAATATGCCCTACTAATTATCCCTTTTTAACATCAGTTTCTGGTCTAGATTCAGGTAAAAACACTACCATATAGAAATCTAAGTCTTGACAATTGGTATTTAACTCAGTGTGTGGAGCGCAAAATTGTGCCTAAGGGCCTGAGGTTAAATAAATATCCTAACAATATACGAGGAAATGGTGAGTTATTTAAAACCATTTCAGACATTCTCAATGACTGTGGTATTCTTATTTTGAAGGCTATGATTTGTAGTAATGCTGATATTCTTTCTGATAGTAAAAAAAGAATAGATGTAATTCAGAAGGAAATTAGTAATGATTTACTATTCACTATCAAAGAGAATAAAGAAATATATCACAAGGTACTTCATGATGTTGATAATAATGTGTTTAGTAACTACAAAAGAAAACTAAGTAAAATTGACCGGGATTTGTGTGATTACCAAGAAGGAAGGGCTTATGTTGACCCGAATAAAACTAACAAAAGGTCCTTTAGGTATCAGAATTTTAGACATGGGGGAAAGGATAACAGGGGGAATTCACCCATTCAATATAGAAACACCACTGGGGAAAATAGCATATGGTATGGGAACCAAGATTTGAATATGGATGTGAATAACATTGGTGAAGGTGATGCAATGAATCAAATTGACCCTTTAGGGGAGGAAATGGGGGAGGGACCCCGAAGATCAGAAAGGTTAAGGAACCAGAACCGGAACCGCTCTTACACATATGCGGAAGCTATAGGGGACAATCATTACAGGACACAAGGGGGGAACAGATACAGATAGAGGGGTTAATTGATTTGGTAGAATTAGACACTTCGCATCATTTGGTTACCTACTTAGGCAATGACAATTGTAGTGATGAAGATTATTCTAGAGTGGAACTACATTTAGGAAGTAATTATACAAAGATGGATGGTCATGAAACAGTGTTGTGTGACACAGCGGATTTTGGTACGCTTGAACATGTGGCGACAAATACATGAAAGATTTTTACACGTGATAATTTCAATATTTATAATTTTACTGATTTAGATATTACAGTGGAATTTTTTAATCTTTTTACTAAGGGGTTTTCATTTATACCTGTACATAAACCCAGGATTGAGAACATATTATTGGACATTAAGTTATTTGCTAGGAAGCTAAACTTAAAGACAATATTTCAAAATGAAGAAGCAAATATAAGGAAAGGGCTTAAAAGAAGAAGTACTTTTAACCCACCCCTACAACCTGACATACTTAATTTTGAGGCCTGTACCCTAAATATGGTTAGGGAATGTTATTTGTCACATGAAGTTGAAAAGGAATATGTGAATTTAACTGACGAAGAAGTTAAAGTGTTGAAAATGTTACAGGGTAATGAGAGGATTAGGATTATGAAACCCGATAAGGGGGGAGGGGTAGTTTTGATGGACCATTGGGACTACACTAAGAGGATGGTTGAAATTCTGGATCAGGGTAACAGATATCAACTTGCATCTAGGAACGAGATGAATATATGTTATAGCAAAATTGACTTTTATTTAGAAGACAATTTGACTCAAGGATCCATTGATCTAGATTTATATAATTTCCTGAAGGTTTCTAAACCAGTAATCCCTGAGGTTTTTGGAATACCCAAGATACATAAGGATACACAAAATCCCCCACTTAGGCCCATTGTGACATCTCAGTGTTCGAAGACGCAGACTTTAGCTATTTTTGTGGACAACAAATTGAAACCTTTTTATAATTTGTACCCCCATATACTTATAGATTCATGGGATTTTTTGGAAAAAATCAACAATATTCCTTACGATGAGAGTTATGGTTTTATTACCATTGACGTTAAAGATCTTTTCTCAGTAATACCCCACAATACTGGTCTCAAATGGTTTGAGGATATGTTAATAGAGTTTAAGTTTTTAAATAACACTGATTTTAGACTAGTATTGGAATATATAGAAGTTGTTTTGAAAAACAACTTCATTTATTTCCAGGGAGACATTTACCATCAGATTGGGGGGGTGGCTATGGGATCAGCCTGCGCCCCAATATACGCAAATATTATTATGCTCTACTGGGAACTTGAATTCGTATTTAAATCCCAATTTTGGAGATACATAAAACGATATTTCCGATTTTTGGACGATATATTCATTGTCTGGGATGGTGACACAGCATTGATTAATGAATTTATACAGTATATACACAAGACTACTAACTTTTTAGTGTTTACATATCAATATAATACGGATTATGCTAATTACCTTGATATTACTATAACTAAACATAGAGAAGACAAGCAATACAAATCCAAGGTTTATAGGAAAAGTTGTTTTTCTAATTCTTATGTACATTACCAAAGTGACCATATACTTGAGAAGAAACATCATTAAAGGGCAAATGGTCAGAGCTTCTAGGATGACTAGTGACAATATAGAATGTAAACATGAAATGGATAATATACAGGGTCTATTTAGGGAGAGGGGGTATCCCATTGAATTAATTAAGAATGTAAAAAGGGAGGTAATGAAAAAATGGAATACCCATTACCCACCACTGCTGAGAGGTAATTTAGATGTGGCAAACATTAGGAAACCTAAACATACTGGTTTTGATAAAGAGGAAATTCCGAGGTTGATATTTACATATCATAGAGGATGTGAGTGGATACAAAGGGGTATACATGAAGTTTGGAAAATATTTTCAAGGATGTCCAATAATTTATCAATCTTTCAACAACCCTTAAAATTCACCTATAGGAAAAATCTCAATTTTAAGAACTTATTTGAGAAGAAAAATTTATCAAAAGACAAGGGGGTGATTAATAAGACTGGAACACATAGATGTGGCAGGTGTGGGCAATGCTCCTTTATTTCCGGAAATAAGGAAATATTTGTGAAAGGTATTGGGAGAAAACTTAGGAGCAAAGGGTACTTCACCTGTTACACCCAGGGTGTTGTTTACCTTGCTTATTGTCTTACCTGTGGTGGATATTACGTGGGTAAGACGGAACGTCAACTTAGAAAACGCATTTACGAGCATATGAGGGATATTACTAGAAGGAATGATAATAATGCTCTATTTAGGCATATCAATACATGTGAAAAAGCCAATTATAAATTTTGGGTACTGGAGGAGGTGAAAAAGAGTGACAGGGGTGGAGATTGGGAATCCCTATTGGAATATAGGGAGTTAATTTGGCAGCTTAAATTAGATGCCTGTGGTCCTAAGGGGATGAATGACCATCTATCTATTAAGCCAGCCCTGAAACTCTTAGCAAACAACCCCAAATAATAATAATAACAACAAAAAACTTTTAACAAAAAAACTTTTAACAAAAAACTTTTAACCACATAAAAAATTTCTAACAAAAGTCTGTAATGTAGTCACTGTATCACTATATTTATTATACATATATAATTTTTTTAAAAAAATATTTATTAAATAATTATTTATTCAATGTATTTTTATGTATTCTGTGTATCAAGTGTACCACTTTTCCAACCACATACCTATGCATTTATGTATTTATGTATTTAAGTAGTTATTCATTATTTATTTATTTATTTATTTATTTATTTATCAAGTGTCATATGAAATAGAAATCCAGAATCTATGTACAACTTTGTAAATATATTACATAGTAGATATACAGGACACAGGAATTAACATTATTAACATTATTACCTGTATCTGTGTTTTATATTAACAACAACCATTCACTGTATGATAGGTTTTTTAACATGACCAGATAGGAAAAAGGATGATTTGTATGTATATTATATTTATACAAACAGATTCAAGCATTCGCTGGGTTTAGAATAAAAATTAATTAATTAACCAATTTAACCAATCAACCAATTATGATTAGCTACGGTTGTATATATAAGGTGCTTAGTTTTTATTGAGTTTGTGATTCTGATGAAGACTATTACGAAAGCGCGCTCAATCACCTGTTTTAACTTTGTTTGTGGCAGTTCGTGGTCTTTGTGATTTTTGTCGTATTATATACAATTGGAATTATCCAGTGGTTGGACTTTTATTGCTGGGTCCCTGGTGGCAGACTTTGTTTGGTTTTTTATGCCTGGAGGACAGCCCTTTATGGTGCAGCAACGGATTTTCTTTATTCTTTACAAGTGGTGAAGAGTGACGAGGTGTTTGACAAATCATTACACTTCCAAAGCATATGCTCACAGATGTTCACAGTTACCTCTTTCTTCCCTACCACACCAATATTTTCTATCTGCCTAAGTAAAATTCTTTGAAGTGTCCTTGGGATATAAAAATACATATGTAAACACTTCCAAGCAAAGAAATCTTCTGGAATTTGTTACATGCTTCGGAGCTATACATATGTCCTCCCATTGTTCTCCGGTAATTTTTTTTCCAGTCTCTCTTCCAATTTTTTCTAACCTCCTCTGACTGATTCTTATAGTTATCATGCAGTATTTAATATGCCCTACTAATTATCCCTTTTTAACATCAGTTTCTGGTCTAGATTCAGGTAAAAACACTACCAGTGCAGGTCTTTATCTCCTTCAATAGCCTACACTCTGATATCAATACCTAGTAAGGAAGACAGTCTCCAGCCTGCAGTCTAAATGTCTTCTTGGCCTCATCTCACTCTATTACCTTTCCCTGTCCAGTTATTTCCTCCCAAAACATTGGTTTATTTGCTAGTTTTCTCCAGTAAATTCCAGCCTCTCTTGCCTATTTTCTGTACCTCTACTTGCAGTCACCCCTATTAGCAGAATCTCCTTTCTCTAGTCCAGTGCTGTCCTAGTTCTCAGAATACTTTTTTGTTACTTTATGAATACAATAGATTGTATGGTTATTATGTTTCTTAAGGAGCAGCATCCAAAATCCCACTCTCTCTTTATAATTTGAACTCTCCCCTGCAACATCATCATCACCCATTTCTATTTTGAATTTTAACCTTGTGCTTGTATTATGTATATGAGACTTAACTGTGTCTCTCTTCAAACCAGGTAATCCAAAACCACCGTGTTCTATTGGAAGGATAACATTTTCCAACTTAATGCTTGCCTTCCTCCCTTCCCAGATAAATTCCTTCAACTCTTTATCAAACTGTTGTCCACAACGTTCCTCTCTGGTTGATAAAAATATGCCTGACCAGTGTTCAAAACTAAGGGAACTAAAACATTTTTACTGCTTGTATCTGGTTATCCATATCCATAGATAAGAGCTTCTAGTTTCTCAGTTTTTGTGATAAAACATCTATGCCTCAATTACCCAACATAAGCCTGATGCTCTCACTCTAATTGAAACTTGGCTTAAATCCAGCATACCTAACTACAGAATTACACCTCCAAGCTATAATATCATCCATAATGACTGTATAAAGAGGAAAGGTGGTTGCTTTAATGTTTCCCAACAACCATCACATTTCCCCTCATAACAAACCAATACCAAAATTAAATTCAGCAGAGATTCTTTCTGAAAATAAACAAATTACAAACAAATATGTATTATTGTCCTTTACATTCCTCCTAGTGAGGATACAGCTATACTGGAAGGTATCTTACACTGGATATTCATAACAATTCAAAAAGAAAAAATACTACAAGGTGATGTGAATGTCAAATAGTTGGACATAAACTCTTTAACTCCCCTACATCTAGCATGAACTTATACAGTTTCACACAACTAATTAACAGCCCCCACACATTATAGCAAGACATCAAATTCTCTATTAGATTGGATCCTAGCATCAGACCCTAGCAAATACACCACCACCAACACAATGTCAGACTCTCTAAGTGATCGTGTCCCAAACTATACAACCATACATCTCACAGCCACTTAAATATGATGCTTATAAAACAGCATACAACCTTTGGAATTTTAACTCAGAAATGTTCATTACTCCCCAATCATCTATTAAATGGAGCTTCCAAAAATCCTCCTCTTAGATGACATTGTAAATTAATTCAGTATATTTTTCTGAATAACTTAAATAGTCTTGCACCTCCTAGAAGGAAGACACTAAAAACAAATAATACAATTTGTCTTTCCAAAAAGAGTTGAATGCTAATGCAAGATCGAGAAAAATTATGGGAAGAATCAAAAAAAATATTTAACACCACAATATCTTGAAAACTTCAGAATGCTTTGTAATCTTACTAAAAATCATATAAAGGAAGACAAAATCTATATTATAAAACTTTCTGGAAAGAAATACAGTATAATAACTTTCAAAATAACAGTAAACACAATAAAAAATAAAGTAATTGTGCATTCCTACCAAAAAGTCAACCCTAACCCCCTCTCCCAATAACTCGCCACTTGAAACCAAGCATCTCTAACCAAGGATTTCCCAGCAGGCATGTATAACACATCCACTTTCACCTTCAAACTGGTGCCTGTATCCTATATAAAAATACTCAAACTTAAATTGCGCTCTACTTCAGATGATGACTGTGATAAACAGAGATGCTGCCAGCCCAGCTAGCTGGAATTTTGTAAATAATTCTGTCATTTGTGAATAGTAATATAATTTGTATACTTGCCTTAAAAATGTAAGAAAACTATATGGTCTATACTGAGCTTCAAGACTGTAACCACAGTACACCCTGCTGGAAAAGAGCAGAAATGTGTATAAACTATATGTCAATGCATTTCTATGGGTTCATAATACAAATTGGGACATACAGAGTTAACTTGCAAAACTCTAAGAAAATAAGCTGATAAGTAAAGAGCTTTACGATATGTTATAAAGTTAGTTTATTCCAGCTAAGAGACAGGATGTCTAGGCTACGGGCTTCTTTCTATTGTCCGGAAACAGAGGTAATTACAGGTTTCCAAGGTAAGTGTTTTACAACTTTCAGTTTCAGGCAAAACTTCTAAAAGAGAATTGTTAGCTTCTGAGAGATAAGTATTTTTAACAGAGATATGTCAAACATTTAGGTTTCTGCTAGCCTGGGAAACTTAGGCAGAGGTGACAAGAATGATGTAATCTGAGATGATTCAGTAGTAATGTGTATTATCAACTTAAGAACTATCTCAGAGAGAGGGTCAGTGCATTTTGCATCTTGTCCTGGATTTGAAAACATTCCACTCACCAGCAATTGCTTTGCTCTGTAAGTAAGACTTAGATCTTAGTATCTCTGTTAGAGATAGACAGGAAAATAGTCAGATAAGTCTAGATGTTTTCTGTATTTATGTGAGACTGTCCTACAATGTTGTTTTAAAGTATTCCCTCTGATTTATGAAGTCTATTGTCACTGTGTTGAGTTAATGAGTATTGCCTTGTGCTTTTATTATTAAATATTTTAAACCTTTTAATTGTGGCTGTTTTTTGTATAGAAATATTTAAGCTATTAGAGTACTTGCATGTATGTGGTGATACTGTACAAGCCACTCCTAAATAGCATTAGCCATGGTCACACTTACTATATGGATAATAGTAACAATACACAGTAGAATTGGACACCCTTTGGTAAGGGCCTTCATAGTAGCTGATAAGTAGTGGCTGGCAGCAGTGATTTCTATCTTAAAGTCTGGGCAGAACGGGGCATAGCTAGTGAACCTGTGTCAGCTTTCCCCAGGAGTGTCAGTGTGTTTGTATATAAATCAAATCTCAAAGTGCGTGTGTGTCAGCTACTTGGGCAGGGACACGAAGCTTACTGGCTGGACAGAGAGGGTGATGGAGGTTTTGGCTTGACCAATCGACTGAGATCTTAACCCTACAGCTGTGCCAGTGGGGAGTCTTACTGGGGATCTGGAGAGAGAGGGAGAAACCAGCCACAGACTGACTGTGATCTCTGTGTGCTCTTAAAGGAAATTGTACTTTACTGTGTGTGTACTTGTCATCCTCCCAATGTGCACGTCCCTCACGGGTGTTAGTGGTGAGGATTGGGACTCCTTGACTGGTGGGCCACTGCAAGGGTGTCACAATGACCTTCCAAGTGAATATCTTAAAACAGTAGCCAAGAGCATTGCCTATGCTGTCTCAATCCTTTTAAACAGGTCAATCAAGGAATCCCATGTTCCTTCTCTCTGGAAAAGTCATGCACTATCCCTCTGCACAAAGGAGGAAATTCAACAGATCTTACTAACTTTAGTCCTATAAAAATCTTATCCCCCTCTCCAAAATACTTGAAAAATGTATTCAGAAACAATTGCTAATCTGTCTTCTGCACGAAGAACTCTTATCCCCGACACAACATGGCTCCTACCCTTCCCATAGCACTAACACTGCTCTTCAAACCTGTATAGATACTGTTAATAAAGCTAGAGACAAGTCTAGAAATAAGGAGGATACTAGTTTGCCATTGTCTAAAGCCTTCAACAAAGTTTATAACTGACAGCTCATGCTCACCCCCCCACCAAAAAAAACCTATTACTTTTTTCCTCAAATCCCACTCTCAAGAAAAAATTAAATTTAAAGTCCTCTCTCGATAATACAACCACTGAAGTCACTTCTCATAGTAAAATTATTGGGGATGATAGTGGATGGCAATCTTAAATTAGACCTGCATATACAAAATTACATAAGAAGAACTCATCAAAAACCAGGTATGCTTTATACAACCAAAAACTTTCTCAACGACACTTTTTTATGGCGTTCCAATCCTTACTAACCTCTAGACATCACACAAATCAAAACACGAACAATGCTATAACAAAGTTGCAAAATCTGCAGCAAATAACCCTTTCAGAACCCACCACTATGAACTAAAAAGCCTAAATTGGTTAGAACTACCTCATTAGCTAACATATCCACAGCTTCTTACCACTTATAAAATTATCCAGCATTTGTCAATACTATTCTACACAACTATGTTCCCAGTCAGCCATTACGATCCAAAGAGCAAAAATTCCTGTCTACAAACCTAGAAAATCTGCTGGGCATTGTCTGTACTCATACTATGTTATTCAGGCCTGAAACCCCTTACCTATATCTATCAGGTCAATACCCCCTTTCCCATCCTTCAAAATCATTCTGAAAGACTTCCTAGCCAAAAGCTGGCTCTGTTCTATCTCAATGCCATGATAAACATCAACCCTAAATGTGGACAAATGCCTGTTCATACCTTACATCTCCTTACTCTCCCTTCTTCATTCACTTGCTTACTTCTATCAATTTCTCTCTTCTGGTTTTCTCTCCAAATATACCATAAACCTGCTTTTCCTCTCACTTCATACTGCAATTTATGTTGTGTTACACCAACTTACCTTTAATTTCTCTATAAACTGGCTAAAATTTCAATAAATATTAAATCACTGTTATATAACGTGGATCTATTCTTAACCAATGTTTTCATATTATGTCTAATTTGGTATAATTATTTAAACAGTAGATATTTTTATATTATTTTTGAAGATTGCAAAATTATTGTTTTTAAAATGTTTTCTAATACTTCAGAGCTTTTCTCCCCTTGCCTCCACTGAAAATGGGCTCCTACCCAATCGGACTTTCCTGGTAATCAAATGTTAATAAATACATTTTATTTCATTTAGTCTCTTTCCACATATCCTTAGTTGGCAGAACAGAAGTCTTTTTTAATTCATACTTCTAAATACTTCATCTAATCATGTCTTCATAAATACAGGTATTACTAGATCTTTGAAGCAATTACCAAAATGAAAAATAACACTTCAAGGGTCCAAATAACATACAAGGCTGCCTTGACATTAGCACAAAGCACATTACTGCTTATTTAAGCCTTTCCTCACTATGTGCCTGCTTACTGGAGAAGAACAGTTACAGTGCCTCTATATAACATCAGTGATGTGATTAATGCCGGTAATTATCATCCATTTAAACTCATTAGCAATATCTGTAAAATCAGAGAATTAATTTATCTTAATTTCTTTAACAGAAAAACTGGAAACTTATGAACACTAATGCAAGGTCAGTATATTTTTTGAAGAGCAAGTCTTGCTTAATCTGAATGACATTTCTGAGGGTGTGGCTGAAGCTACTGATGGGGGTCATTCTGTCCATGACACTTACCTTGACCATGCCAGGGCATTTAAGATGATTCTTCATGCAGGCACTGTTGATAAATTTACCCTTATAAACCCTACATTATGTGATGGACTGCTAATTGGCTATCTAGTCATACACATGGGGAATCACTAATGGACTCCCTCTGGGCATCTGTTCCGAGTCCCTTCCTCCTTGGCTTCTACCTCCCTGACATGAAGATAGATGTTAAAGGTTTGTAGGTGACCAGCTTTGTAGATAAGGGGTAAAAAACTTTCTTACACTGTGAAGGACACCAATGAGGAAGAGAAAAGGCAAACACTACTAAAAACTCCTGATGTCCACCACGGCAGTAAAACTTAATAGTGAAATCAAAACTTTAATAAAAAGAATATAACATAAAATAAGCAGTCCTCAGTCTTCCGATAAGCGCTTTCGGAGAAAAAGCCTTCCTCAGATCGTATAAAAAGGACTGTTCAGCTTTTGTATTTATAAGGCATCACAGCCATTCCTCATTTAGTTCTTTGACACGCCCTTGTTGTAAGACAAAAGGAGGCCAGCTAGCAGAGAGGTGTAATTTCCTTCATTGTAATTAAAGGGGCAGTGCTTCTCTTTACTATAGGATTGTATATGAGAAAACTAATAGCTATGGATGTGAATACATTATATGAATGTAGCAACATTCAAGTAAACTTGCTAATCATATTCCTTCTATTCTTAAGTGCAGGTTTTAATGGCATAGTAGTATTCAAGCCTGGTGATCTGTTTGCTCTTAAATTAATTATCCAGCATGTTTCCCTTACCTCTGTGCGATTATGAACATCACCTCCTCTTGTGGTCTGACAGACTGCCTCTATGGCCTTAAATACAAAGTAATGAGAAGGATGCTGTGCTACGTGGGCTGCTAAGGGCCTCTGTGGCCTTAAATACAAAGTAATGAGAAGGATGTTGTGCTACGTGGGCTGCTAAGGCATTATTGGGATCTTTCTGTTTGATGTCCCTCAAATGTCTGAGGATACGTTCCTTAAGACGTTGATCTGTTTTGCCAACATAGAAAGCACTACATTGGCAGCAAGTCGCTAAGTATATGATGTGGGAACTAGTACAATCAGCATAAACATTAAAATTGTACTGTTGCCTGGAGTATGGATGTACAAAAACATTGGAGCTGTCAATGGAGTTGCAAGCTTTGCATCTTAAGCACTTGAAAGTGCCCTTTCTATTAGAATTGGACCTATTTCTTTCAAATCCATCTTTGTTGCAAATGAGACGTTTCAAATTCTTCTTATTCTTGTATAGGAATCTGGACTTTTCACCTACAGTGTCTCTTATTTTGTCATCAGTTGTCAATACCGGCCAAAACTTCCTAATTACTTCACATACTTGCTTATTGTCAGCAGTGTATGTTAACAAACATTTAAGTTGCTGTGATTGAGTTTTAAGATCCAGGCTCTCATGATGACTCGATGTGGGTTCAGAGAAGTAGGGACGTCCCTTTACTCTCCTTAATTCCTGTGGATCATGCTTCAATCTTAGATTCTTTCTTTTATAGGATCTTTTACTTAAATGTGTCTCAATATTTCTCTGTTCTGCTACAAAGTCTTCATTCTCAGTACATAATCTTGAGGTTCTTAAGATCTGATTCTCAAAGATGTTATCAAAAATATGTCCCGGGTGCATACTCCCCCTATGCAGATAATGATTTTTCCAGGTTTCTTTTTTATGAATTCCTGTACTGATACCTCTATCAGGATGCAGATGAATCTTTATATCCAGAAATTCTATGGTCTCCGAAGAATGTTTAACCACAAACTCTAGAAAATCAGTGCTCTCGTTGATAAAGTTGACAAAAAGGTCCAATTGTGTAGAGCTGCCTCTCCAAAGGATAAAGACATCATCCACAAAACGGCCGTAGTATACTAGATATTGTTTCCAAGTGCTGGGTATCAGTTCATTATGTTCCCACTCAGCCAGAACCAAATTAGAGTAACTATTTGCACATGGGGTGCCCATAGCCACACCCCATGTCTGCAAATAGAAAGAATCCCCATACATAAAGATGTTATTTTCCAATACAAATTCCAGCAAGGAACATGTTGGTTCTACTTCCATACTGTTCCTTGCTAGGAAAGATCTTATTGCCTGTAGACCATAGTCATTCGGAATCACCGTAAACAAACTCTTGATGTCCATTGTCACTAGTAACAAATCTTCATATTTCTTGAGGTCCTTAGTAACTAAAAAGAGTTTTTCCAGAAAATCTCCTGAGTCCTTCAATACAGTTCCTGCTAGTGGCAGGGCCTTCTTTAATTCATTCTCCACGTACATGGAAACAGGTTCAGTTACCCACCCCCTACCAGAAACTATGGGACGTAGGGGTGGGTCAACTGGATCCTTGCAAATTTTGGGGAGTCCGCTGATGTGTGGGAAATAGAAGTTATGTCCTTACCATAACGTTCCATGTGGAGTGTTCATCTCGCCTTTGTTCTTACACATGGGTTCGGAGCCGATCCTCGGCTCCGTGTCGGCCGCTTGCAAGCTCTGCATCGAGAAGAAGCTCGAGACAACCTAATACCCACAATCCCCCTCTGCCTTTACCTCAGATCTAGTTTGCAAGCAAACCAGTAGTCAGAGAGAGCACACTCATGCCAATATCACATATGCACAGAAACTAAGAGTCTATCTATATATATATACATATATACAGATATATATACATGTCAACTATATACACACAACTGCAATGCAGAAGCAGAATGCCCCAGACCAGGCACCAAACTGAACGTTCTTCCTAAGGGCGGGAGGGTGGGAATGTAAGAACAAAGGCGAGATGAACACTCCACATGGAACGTTATGGTAAGGACATAACTTCTATATGTGATAGTGTTCAATCTCGCCGTTTGTTCTTACACATGGGTAGCGTCCCTAGCTCCTTGTTCCTGAGGAACTCACGGAAGGACGTTCTTGAGCACAGTGGAACCAAAGGTTGCCCTGTCCCTAGAAACCTTGTCTACCTTATAATGAGAAATGAATGTATGTGGTTTAGACCAAGTAGCAGCCGCACAAATAGCGTCTAGTGGTAGGCGGGCTGCATGAGCCAGGGATGTAGACACTGACCTTGTGGAATGTCCTTTGGGTTTGTGCAAAAGAGTTTGATCTGAAGAATCATAGACATAGATGATACAATCAGTTAACCACTTAGAACGAGTTCTTTTGGTAACCGCTACTCCTTTCCTGTTATCAGCAAAGGCTACAAAAAGTTGATCAGATTTTCTGTGATCTTTTGTTCTATCCAAGTAAAACCTTAGCTGTCTGTGGACATCTAATTTGTGCAACATATACTCCATTTTATTGGAGTGATTCTTGAAGAAAGTGGGTAATTCAATGGACTGATTAATATTGTTAATAGAACAAACTTTAGGAAGGAAGGATGAATTAGTGCGAAGAGAAACTCTGTCAGAGTGAAAGATCAAATAAGGGTGCTTAATGGAGAGAGCTTGAAGTTCAGATACTCGCCTAGCGGATGTAATGGCTACCAAAAAGAGAGTCTTCCACGACAAAAATTTCAATGGGCAAGAGGAGGCTGGTTCAAAGGGGCACAGCATTAACTTAGATAATAATAAGTTTAGACTCCAAGGTGACGTAGGAGATCTAATTGGTGGTCTAATATGAAAAGCCCCTTTTAAAAAGGCTTTACAAAGTCTGTGGGCCATAACAGGAGCCCCACATTCTTCCACATGGAAATTAGAAATGGCAGCCAATTGAACTCTTAATGTGGCAGGAGAAGCACCTTGATGGAACAAGTCTGTTAAAAACTCTAATATTTTATTCAAAGGAGCTATGACAGGGTCCACTTGCTGTGTATTCGCCCAGAATACAAAGCGCTTCCATTTACTAGTATATGTTTTAGTAGTGGAAGCTTTATGAGAAGCCACTAATATATTCTGAACTGCAGGCGAAAGAAGATCAGACCTGGCTAAGTTGGGAATTGGAGCAGCCAAGCTGCTAGATGGAGGGACAAGAGCGAGGGGTGGGGAGCCCCTGACGAGTGAGTCAATAGATCCGGCTCTGGGTCCAGGATCCAGGGTCCCCGAATGCAGTGTGTCATGAGGAAGGGGAACCAAATTTGACGAGGCCAGAATGGGGCAATGAGGATTATTGTCCTGTGTAGGTTTTTGGCTTTCTGGAGAAACTTTGATATCAGGGGGAAGGGAGGAAATGCGTACAGGAGTCCCGGGGACAATCGTGAATCAGTGCGTCCCTGGGGACTTCCCCTGGAGGGTAATAGGGCAAAGTAGCTCCTGCATTTGGCGTTCATTGGAGACGCAAACAGATCGCAGGAAGGCTGGCCCCACGTGCGAAAAATCTTTTTCGCAACTGACTGTTTTAGGGACCACTCGTGCGGTAACAGTATTGATCTGCTCAGCCTGTCGGCTATGACGTTGGATGACCCCGGAATGTGCGTTGCTATCAGAAAGCGACCCGTGGACTCCGCCCATTGCCAGATTCTCATGGCCTCTCTGCATAGCTGATAGGACTTGGTTCCCCCTTGCTTGTTTATGTACCAGACTACGGACATGTTGTCCGTCTGAACTGCAATAGTTCCCAGAGGAAGAAGGGGAGCAAAGTGTTGCAATGCTAGAAACACTGCCCTCAACTCTAGAACATTGATGTGCAGATTGTACTCTAAATTGGTCCATTCGCCTTGGACTGTCTGTCCCTGAAAGATGCCCCCCCACCCTATCAGGGAAGCGTCCGTGGTCACCGTAACTGTAGGCGTGGGTAGCACAAATGGTCTCCCCTTGGAAAGGTTGCACGTCTGAAGCCACCAGTTTAGGTGTGTTTTGCATGTGTTCGTTATAAGAATCTCGTGTGTTAGAGGTAGTTGTTGGAGCGACCATTGTGCAAACAGTAGCCATTGTAGGACTCTCATGTGCAGTCTTCCCAAGGGTATTGCAATAAGAGAAGCTGACATGAGTCCCAAAACCTTCAGTACCAGTTTTGCTGGGGATTTCCTGGACAAGAGAAGAAGACGTATGTGAGTCTGAAGTGAAAGTATCCTTTCTGGAGGAAGTCTTAGAATTAACTGATGTGTATCTAATTCCGCTCCTATGAATAAGATACTCTGTGATGGCTGTAGTAAGGATTTTCCGAAGTTTACGGAAATTCCTAGGTGAATACACAGTTGAAGAGTGTAGTCTCTGGCCTGTACTAGTTGACGCTGGGTGGTGGCAGAAAGGAGCCAGTCGTCCAGATACGGAAACACCTGGAATCCTAGGCGTCTCAAGTGAGACGCTACCACTGCCATGCATTTGGTGAAGACCCTGGGGGCTGAGGTCAGACCAAAGGGCAGGGCTCGAAACTGAAAGTGACTGGCACCCAGCCGGAAGCGCAAATGATCTCTGGATGCCCTGGCCATTTTGATGTGGTAGTATGCATCCTTCAGATCTATTGAGCACATCCAGTCGCCCTTCTGTAAGAATGGAAGGATCGATTGAAGCGTGACCATTCGGAACTTTTCTTTCTTGACGAAGGTATTGAGGTCGCTTAGGTCCAGAATGGGCCTCCAGTCCCCTGTTTTCTTTGGAACTAAAAGAACCATGAGTAAGTCCCGAATCCTTTCTGGTCCGCTGGGACTGGTTGGATGACTCTTTTTCTAGCAGCTTTGAAATTTCTATAGCTGCTGGCTCTCGCAGATGGGGCGGTACATCTGGGAGTCTTTTATTTGGAATGGGATGGGATAGAAATGGTATATTGTAACCTCTGGTAACCACGCTTTTACCCACTTGTCTGTAGTTATGTTTTGCCAGGCCTGAGGGTATAAAGCTAGCGACCCGACTGCCTCCAGAGCAGGACAGTCGGGCCTCCTCTCAGGAGTGCTGGAAAGGTTTACCAGGAGTGTATCCCTGTCACCTTGATTCTGCGGACCCCTCTGCCGCCAGGGCGGCGTCTTCCACCTCTGCCCCCTCCTCTGCCTCTAGAAAGGGCATCACCCTGTGTGCCTGGGAAAGATCCTTGGGGTTTTCGAAACCACATTTTTCCACCACGTTGCCCTTTGGGGTACGGTCTGGCTGGGGTGGAAAAACGGACTCCAACAGCAGACAGAGTCTTTCCCTCCTGCTCACACCGGGTAAGGGTCTCCTTTACTTTGGGGCCAAAAAGAGTGGCACCGTCAAATGGGGCGTTAGTAAAGGAAGACTTGAAGGCTTCCGCAAATGAACATAAGCGCATACAGGATTGTCTGCGAAGAGCAATCGCTGAAGCTGCTGCCCTACTCGAACCTTCGGCTGCGTAAGATATCAGCCTCATGGACGAGTTCACAATGGATGTAAGGGTATTAAGTTGCGCTGTCACTTTCTCTGAGACAGCAGCATCTGTAGTACCCTGGAGGGTATCTCCCAACTCTTTGACTAGATCCCTCTGTAGGCATGTAAAGTGGGTCAAATAGTTCAGGGATTGCATGGAAAAAGCCGCTGAACTAAAAATGCGCTTCCCATACCTGTCCATAGTCCTAGAATCTTTATTAGGGGGATGGACAGATGAGGAAGATTCCGACATCTCCTTTTTCGTGGCCGCTGCCACCACCATAGCGTCCACTGGAACTCCTTTTGTCAAGTAAGTCTTGTCCTGGGGTGCAGTGATATACTTATTGGGTTTCCTAGGGACTGGTTCCACTGTGTCAGGAGCCTTCCACGCCCTTCGAGCAATAAGTTCCATTAATTCATCGAAGGGCGGAGTGACCCAGGAGGAGGAAGGGCGAGCACCGAATGCCTTCAGCAAGACTGACTCATCCTCAGAAGGGGGAAGGGACTGCCAGTCACCTCTCTGTTTCAGGATCTCCAATATGTCAGAAAAGAGACATCTTCTGAAGGTGACTTAGGGGACCCTTCTGACTCATCCAAGTCAGTATCGGATGTCAAAGATTCTTGTGGAGAATCTAAGTGTCTCCTCTTACACAACCTTTTCCTAGGGACTTCTTCGTGGGAGCATCCGAAGAAGCCTCCGAGGAAGAGGGGCACCCTCCAGGGGTGGCTGAGACACCGGTGCTCGGACGCTTGGATGTGGCCGTGGGTGCAGAGAAGGATAACGGCCCTTTATGGGGAGGAGAGGTTGCTTCTACTGATGTGGTTGTCTGGGTAGACAACACCTTCCTCATGAGATCGAAGCCCCGGGTCCCGAGTCGAAGAATC
>NC_056738.1:330863667-330996167 GCF_019279795.1 Protopterus annectens | reverse complement strand
GCCTGTGAATGTTCAGAGAATACAAGATCCTTCTCCCCGGTTTTGTGAATTGGGGTATAAAGTGGGTAGGTGAACAGCCTGACTGAAGGACAGCTTGTTCACTACCTTAGGTATGAAAGATGGATTAGCCCCAAGAGTCACCCTAGCCTTATGAAAAATAAGAAAACAGAGGATGACATGAGAGCCTGTAACTATGAAACACTCTTTGCAAATGTGACAGCCAAACAAAGGATAGTTTTCCAAGTACAGACATTTACAGAACTGGAAGATGTTGGTTCAAAAGGAGACAGTGTAATCTTTTCTAGCACAAAACTAAGATCCAAAGAGGGAGAGGTGGGTTTCCTTGGTGGTTTAAGATGCAGGACTCCTCTGAGGAGAAGCATGACCTCTGCCCTAGCTGTAAGAGGAGCACTAGGAGGGAGGCAGGCCCTGATACCTGAAAAGTGAGCTTTAATACAAGAGCGGGCAAAACCTGATCAAAGTAGTTTGCAGAGATACTTGTGATAAGAGTGGGTCCTGACTATGTTTGCGGCACCAATAAGAAAACCTTTTCCATTTAGCTGTGTAAGATTTTCTAGCAGTGGGTCTCCTGGCTTTTTGTAGGACTCGAACAACCTCTTCAGAGAAGAGCTCTCTTTGAGGAATTAAAATCCTATCATCAATAGCGTCAAGTTGAGAGATGGAAGGCTTGGGTGAAGCAGCAATCCTTTTTGCTGAGTTATCTGCTGTGGTTGAAGAAGTATTCTCCTGTAATTTCACTTTGTCAGGTGAAATAGCAGAAGAAACCAATGTTGCTTCAGCCAAAATGGTGCCAGTAAAAGGAATTTGGTTGCTTCCTTTTGTGCTTTGGTAAGAATTTTTGGAAGAAGAGGCAGAGGAGGAAAAGCACAGAAGAACGTCCCTGTCCAGTGGAAGGGAAAGGTATCTGTCCTCCAGGATGTGGGACAAAGGTCCCTCGTACAGAACTGGGGGAGCTAATGGTTGGGTGGTTGGTGATGCAAAGAGGTCTATCTGATGGGTGCCCCACTGAAGGGTGATGATTTGGAAATCCTCTCTGTTCAATGTCTATTCATGGGGGTCCTCCAGTGAGCAGCTTAGGACTCTACAAGCACATTGTCCTGAGATGGAATGTATGTGGCTGTGGTGGTACTGTACATTTCCGTTGCTAAGTTCCATGCCTCCTGTGCTAACCTGCACAGTTGGTAAAACCTGGTGCCTTCCTTTTTACGTACCACATGACTATGGTGGTGTTTGTTTACACTATGAGTGTCCTGGTTTTCCTGAGGTGGGTGAAAATCTGAAGAGCTGGCACAAAAGCCCTCATTTCCTTCAAACCAATGGAAACCAGTGGATGACAGAGTACGCATATGGCCTGATGACTTGTTAAGATGTCTAGCTAGAATCTCGGCCCTAAGCTTTATAGTTCTACTATTATAACAAGCACAAAACCAACAGTTGGGTACACTGTGTTCCGGCGCCAAAGAAGTCCAACAAAAAGAGTGGAAGTCCTGGTGTAGTATCTGCTTGCCAGAGCTGAGGCAGTTATTAACTTTCTCTAACATTAGTCAAAAGGCACATTAAAGGTTCCCCGGTGTGGTATTTAGCTTTTAGGATTCTTCCTTCTCTGGTGTAGACTGACCAACGCACTGAATGGCACTCTGCTTTGAGTTCTGATGGCAAGAAAGAACTGAGATCATGGCTACCTTTATACCCAAATGCAGTAACATTGGATAGGGTGTCTGTCAACTTCTGCAGGAGGCAAAAAAGAGTCTCTGGTAGTCGGGGTGGCCAAGGGCTACCACAGCAGAAAATCACACAAATCAGGAGCAACTGTGAAACCCAATGAACGTCTGAAGTTGCCATTTCCACTGCATGCCCTTCTACGCCTCATCTGATGAGTCTGTATGAATATGTTGAAGAGGATGAGGTGGTATGAATAGCAGTCCTGGGTTGAAGATGACCTATCCCTTCCACCAAAGCAGCTCCTTTTTGAGACAAGGGAGGAGGGGAATCAGGGTGTCCAAGGGGTGGGCAATGCTGGAACCACAAAGATTTCAGGTAACACTGGATTTTTCTCATGTGATGTCTGGCTAATGAAAGCAGTGGGATGGTGGCTGCCATGAATCCCCAAGTCCTTAGCATCTCTCATGCTGAGCAATGGGTTGCAGATTTTGGAAAAAGAATGGACAGACTGTTAGCCCTTAGCACCTCTCATGCTGAGCAATGGGTTGCAGATTTTGGGCGAGGAAGGCATGCATTCTCTTTGTGTTCAGTCTGCAGCCCAGAAAAAAACAGATCCTGTATAGGGACCATGTAGGATTTTTTTTGTAGTTTTCTAGTGAAAGCCATACCTGTCAGAAGTTGGAGGTGAAGTGTAGATACTGAAGAATTTCTGGACAGAGAGCATAGATCAGAAAAGTCATTCAGCTAGGGGAAAATTGTGATTCCTTGAATGAGAAAGAAAGCTACCACTGGAACTAGACACTTTGTGAACACTCTTGGAACTGTGGAAAGACCAAAAGGCAGAGCAGTAAATTGAAAATACAAGTAGCCAGAGGAAAACCTGAAGAATCTCCTTCAAGAAGGAAGGATGGATATGTCAAAGCAGGCGTCCTTCAAATCTAGGGACATTAAGAAAACTTAGGGGAGGATGAAAAGCAGAACAGTGTGAAGAGAGACCATTTTCAAAGATGGTATCTTCAAATAAGTCTTTACAACAGACAGGTCTAGAATGGGTGTCCAATGCCATTCTTTCATTGGGGCTAAAAACATACTGGAGTAAAACTGTTTTCTTATGAAGTCCTTTAGGACTTGCTTGATGGTGCCCTTTTTCAAGGTCTTGAATAATGGGGACCAGAAGGGATATTTGATTTTGAGGGGGCTGTGGCATGCCTTTTAGAGGGGGAGTATTTTCCCAAGACATGGCATAACTGTCCTTGATGATGGAGAGCACCCACTTATCTATGGTAATAGCTTTCCACCTGGCCAGGGACAGCGGCTGTGTTTGGAAAAAAAGGGTAATGGGACTGAGGGCAGGGAGAGGGGTGCCACACAAGTACTCAAAGATTTTTGCTTCCAAAGGGAGGCCTCACTGCTGGAAGTTCCCTTTGTTTTTTTTTCAGAGTATCATTTTCTGGGAGTTTCTGGGAGTTTTCCTTTGTTTCTGAGCTGCCCTACGATCCCTTCTGATAAAGGAGGTAGATTTAGAAGGGTAGTTCCTATGTTATCTAGGAATTGAGGACAGTAGGATCTGTCTGCAGTCTTTCATGGTCTTACCTTGGTCTTAGAGAATCTTGAACAGGCTGGCAGCCTGAGGACAAAACAAGGTATTTGTCGAAGGGAGAGTCTAATATTTTTGATTGGAAATCATAAGGGATTGGCTTATTATGAAGCCATGCATATCTGCGAATAACAGATCCAGTGGCAGCTGCCCAAGGAGCACCCACAGCATCGTAACTGCACATAATGCAGTGTCTAGCTACTTCAGTGGCCTGGGATAGTAAGCTCTGCATCTAATGATTATATTCTACTGTAGGAGGATCCAGTATTACTTTGTTTAAGGAAAGCAGGACAGATATCAAGTACTTTGTCATTTGAGTCTGGTAGTTAATTGCCCTAAACACAAGGGTAGCAGAGGTGAAAACCTTCTTTCCCCATCTATCCAACAGAGTCTACTTCCTCAGAACCATAATTCAAAGGAATGTAAATCTGGGAGAAGCAGGCCAAAGATTCTTCATCAGAATCTACTTCCTCATCAGACGAATCCTGCTCCCTTGACTTCTTAATGGGAGTAGAAGACCAAGGGGGGCAGTAACAGAAACTCCCTGAGGGGGCTTCAAAGCCATAAGAGCAATAAACAGACCCTAAGTGAAATCCTGCCATTCATGCTGAGGATCCTTAAGAGCAGGGGAAATATGCTTGGTCCTCTGCTTCTTTCTGCAAAGGGCTGTCAGCCCTAAACATCTTATGTGGTTTGGATTCCAGCTGACACTCAATCAGCATAGTGGGAATCTCTTCCCTAAAAAGAATCTGCAGAACATCCTTGGCCCTTTGGATATAATCAGAAATGGTTGCCACAAACATCCAAAACAGATATCTCCAGAGCCTCTGAGGATATGCAAAAAGCCGTGTCCATGCCAGCCTCCAAAGCAGTCATGGAAGACGAATCTGACTGAAGAACTGGGCAATCCTCCGGGCTTTCACCAACCTTGAGAGAGATGCCCGGTGAAGGCAGTACAGCAGAAGAATCCAAGTGAACTTTCTTGGCCTTATTTTTCATGTATGGCTGATCCTCAGGTTGGGACGATTCCGCCATTGTATCCTGAGCCAACAACTTAAGATGCTGGTTCTCTAGGCAAACAGCTAAAGAAGAGAGACAACTACGCATTTTTAGGGACAAACACCTGACAAACAGGACAAGACGCATGGCCGTGAGAAGCAATTAAGCAAAACAAAAAAGAAGTTATGTACTCACCATAACATTCCATGTTTGTTGTCCAGTATCTCACCTTCATTCTTGCTGGTTGGGTTCAAAGCCAAATCTTGGCTCCGACTCGGCCATATACCAAAGCTCAAGAGCTTCTACTGGCTCCAGGCTATAACCTATCCCATGGTGCTTAGAGGCTGTTCCCCAGATCTCGTTTGAGGGAGAGAGCTCCCTATGACATGATTAACATACAGAAAGAAAAAATATATGAAATCTATTGGTCATAAAGGTAAAAGGAGGGCAAGATGGGAATCACCATATTCGCCAATTGGAAAAATTCCTCTAGATCCTCCAGGAGGGGGATGGCTGGGTGGGACGCAAGAATGTGGATGAGATACTGGACAACAAACATGGAATGTTACGTTGTCCTATCTTGCCTTCATTCTTGCTGGTTGAGACAGAGTCCCCAGCACCTTTCTCTTGGGTGGCTCAAGGGAATAAACTCTTCAGGCAGTGGAACCAAAAATGCCCTGTTCTGGGAGGCCACATCTACTTTATAATGAGAGATAAAGGTGTGAGGATTGACCCATGTAGCAGCAGCACAAATTGAATCCAATTAAAGTCTGGATTGAAAGGCAGTGGAAGTAGACACGGCTCTAGTTGAATGTCCTTTCACTTTCTCTGGCGGTTCTTTATTATGAGATTGATAAACATATTTGATAGTCTCAGAAAGCCATTTGGACAAAGTAACTTTTGAGACTGCCCGGCCTTTTTTTTGTTTCTGAATAAGACACAAACAATTGATCTGATTTTCTGAAATCTTTCATTCTGTGTAAATAAAAGCGCAGCTGTCTACGTACATCCAATTGGTAAAGTTTATATTCTGCCTTGTTGCTATAATTAAGAAAAACACAGGCAATTCTATAGATTGGTTTAAATTTGTTTCAGAACAGACTTTTGGTAAGAAAGAAGGATTTGTTCTGAGGGAAACTCTATCATTGTGGAAGATCAAATAGGGAGGACGGATGGATAAGGCCTGCAACTCTGAAACCCCCTTAGCTGAAGTAAAGGTGGATTTAAAGCTTCCTCAAAGGAGTTTTTGATAAGCCTTTTTTTAAAATGAGCTTGTTCTTACGCTGAACTAGAAGAAAAGAAAGAAAAACACACCACAAGTCTCTTGTCTATGTGTAGATGCCCAAACACAAAACAAAATGGAAATCTGTTCTGGTTGGACATTGGGATTTTTTGAATTGCATTTTGAATCCTTTTTTGACTTTTGTTCTTTTAGACATAGTACAGGTAACACAACAAAGAGTTCACCAAAAATTAAAGAAAGAAGCTGTTAAAACAGCTGTTTGGTTAATCTATAGAAATAACCCCCCCCCAGGTCACCAATAAAGTTAAGAATAAAACACTTAGCTCCCAGCAGTCGAGACCACGCCCTGCTTGTAAAGCGGCAAACGAGATCTGGGAAGCAGGTGGTGCATGGGATCTGCTGTTAGAAAGAGAGTTTTCCAGGATAAAAATTTTAAAGAACATGAGGATGCTGGTTCAAAGGGGGAAGAATCAACGCTGATAATACTAAATTTACATCCCATTGGGGAGGAGGTTCTCTTACAGGAGGTTTTAACAGGAAAGTACTCCTGAGGAAGGCCTTACGTAACTTGTGGGACATTACATTGGATCCGAGTTCTCCCACATGATAATTAGATATAGCGGCTAGTTGAACTCGAATAGTGGCTGACACTGCTCCTTGATTAAAAATTTCTGTCAGGAATTCCAAAACTGCAGGTACAGAGGCTGTGAAAGGATCTGTGTGTTGTTTTGTCTGCTCAACAAGAGAACATCTTCCATTTCCTTGCGTAAAGTTTCCTAGTTGTCTTTTTGTGTGAGGAGACTAAAATGTGGTGTACTGCAGGGGATAATTCTGGAAGCCTGGCTAAGACTGGAAGTGGAGAAACCAAGCTGTCAGCTTGAGGTTCTGAAGGGCAGGATGAAGCGTTCCTGATTGATGCGTCAGAAGATCCGGCACTGGGGTACAGGAGCCATGGGTCCTCCTGAAGGTGCGGCCAAATGAAAGGGAATCAAATCTGATGAGGCCAGTATGGAGCAATGAGGATTAACCTGCGACTCAACGACTTGGCTTTCTGAATAACTTTTGGAATCAAAGGAAATGGGGGGAAAAGCATAAAGAAGTCCTGGGGGGCAATCGTGGACAAGTGCATCCCTCGGTGACTCTCCCGGAGGGGAAATGAGGGCAAAGTAGTTGCTGCATTTGGCATTGAAGGGAGTGGCAAAAAGGTCGCAGCAAGGCTGGCCCCATTTGCGAAAAATTCAGTTCGCAACTTCTTGATTCAGGGACCACTCGTGAGGCATGAGAATAGCTCTGCTTAGCCTGTCTGCTATGACGTTGGATTTCCCAGGGCTGTGCATTGCCATCAGAAAGCATTGGGAAGATATAGCCCATTGCCAAACTCTCTGAGCCTCTCGACATTGGGGATAGGATCTGGTTCTCCCGTTTGTTGATGTACCATACCACCGACATATTGTCTGTCTGAATTGCAATAGTCCTCGGGGGAAGAAAGTTCTGAAATGCTTGCAACACCAAAAGCACCGCCCTTATATCTAGGACATTGATGTGCAAATGGTACTCGTGATCTTTCCAAACCCCTTAGACCATCTGTCCTAGATAATGCCCCCCCACCCTATCTGGGACTCATCCGTGGTTACTGTAGCAACAGGTTGGAGAAGTACAAACAACCTGTCCATTGTTACCTGAGTGGACTGGATCCACCCAAGCATATTCCTCTTGCAGGAGTCTGTAATGAGACTCTTGTGAGACATGGGCAACTCCTATATGGATCATTGAGCAAAGAGTAGCCACTGTGATATTCGCATATGAAGTCATGCCAGGGGAACTAGAGTTATTGTCGCTGCCACAGAGTCTAGGACCTTGAGGACAAATCTTGCCTGTACTTTTTTCTTGTTGAGTAAGATAAGCACTTGACTGCATAACGTTTGAATCCTTTCTTGAGGCAGTTTTGCCAACATGTCATTTGTGTTTAAATCTGCACCTATAAAGGTAATATGCTGTGATGGCAACAAGGCAGATTTTTCTGCATTTATAGTAATGCCTAGTTTTGAGAATAGATGGATGGTGTAGTCCTTGGTTTTGATTAGTAGCTGCTTGGTGGTGGCAGTTAGGAGTCATTCGTCTAAGTAAGGAAACACCTTGAATCCTTGATGTCTCAGATGAGCTGTGACTACTGCCATGCATTTCTTAAACTCTCTGGGGGCTGTGGTGAGTCCAAAGGGCAGAGCTCTGAACTGGTAATGACTGGCTCCCAAAAGAAATCTTCTGGAGCGCCTGTCCATCTTTATGTGGTAGTACACATCCTGAAGATCTAATGAGCACATCCAATTGTCTTGCCCCAGAAAAGGGAGTATAGACTGCAGTGTTACCATCCGAAACTTTTCGCCGACTTGTTTAGTCTGCTGAGATCCAATGTGTGTCTCCAGTCCCCTGTCTGTTTTGGAACTAAAAAGAACCTTGAGTAAATTCCGGATCCTAGCTGGTCTGCAGGGACTTCTTGGATGACTCTTTTTTCTAGCAACATTTGAATTTCTAGTGTTGCTTGATCCCTTTGACCGGGTGAAATGTCTGGGATAAACTTAGATGGACAAGGTGAACAGTGAAAGGGAATGTTGCAACCCCTGGATATAATAGATTGTACCCATTTGTCTTGAGTCAAATTCAGCCAGGCTTCTGGGTACAGCGATAGCCTCCCCTCGACTGCCTCCAGAGGCAGACAGTCAGGCCTCCTTTCAGGAGTGCTGGAAGGGCCGACCAGAGAAAGTATCTCTGTTGCCCTGGTTCTGCAGACGTGGATGGTGACTTCCATTGTTATTTTCACCTCTGCCCCTGGGGGAAGGATCACCACCAGCGTCAGATAAGGCACCTTTGGACTTCCGGAACCACATCTTTCTGCTCTTCTGACCTTTAGAGTAGGGTCTGGTAGGGGAGGAAAAATGGACTACGATGGCAGACAGAGTCTTATCATCTCATTGGCTCCTGGTGAGAGTCTCTTTCACTTTCGGCACGAACAAGGACAAGCCACATCAAAGGGGGAGTCAATGAAGGAAGATCTGAAGGGTTCGTCAAACTCGCAAAGGCGCATCCAGGAATGTCTCCAAAGAGCTACTCCTGTGTCTGCTACCCTGCTCGCTCCATTGGCTGCATAGGAAATGAGGCGCATGGAGTGCAAGCTGAGAATTAATCTTATCCGATAAATCCTGGTCTGTAGCACCTTGTAGGTTATCTCCCAGCTCTTTTAGGAGATCCCTCTGAAATCAGGTGAAATGTGATAAATAATTCAGCGACCGCGCCGCTGAAGAGAAAGTACACTTCCCGTATCTGTCCATCATGCGAGACTCCTTATTCGGTGGATGGACAGATGCAGAAGTTTCAACTAACTCCTTCTTTGTGGCCGCAGCCACCACCATCGCATCTACTGGAACTCCCTTAGTTAGATACCGTCTGTCCTCTGGGGCCATAATAAATTTATTTGACCTCCGCGGAACAGGGTCCACTGATTCTGGAGAGTCCCACACCTTCCGACTCACTACACCCAAGAGAGGCCGAAAGATGGAGACACCAAAGAGGTGGAGGGGCAACAGCCAAATGCCTCCAGGTATACTGACTCGTCTTCAGAAGGGGAAAGGGACTTCCAGCCATCCCTTTGCATAAGGATCTCCAGGTTGTCTGAAAAAGACACATCCTCAGAGGGCGACCGTGTGGACCTTTCTGAATCCTCCAAGTCAGTATCAGAAGTGAAAGACTCAGGGGAGTCTATGTGCTTCCTCTTACACTGTCTCTTCCGAGAGACCTCCTCAGAGGGATGTTCCGGGGAGGTATCGGAAAAGGAGTTTCTACCCATTGGGGTTTCCTGGGGCACTGACTCTCTACTCTGGGGGTGATGGAGGGATGATGAAGAGGTGGACACTGGCCCTTTTTGGGGAAGAGAGGCTGGAGCCGAAGGTGGAGCAGACTCAGTGCAGAGCCCACTCCGCATCACCTCAAAGGCACTGCGATCCTGGGCTGACAGAAACTCTGGTCCCAAGGGGCTGGGAGATCTCTCCAGCACCGAGGAGGGTGGCTCCGAGGCTGATGTGGGAGCCGAACTCACCCGAGCCGAAGCTCCGAGTGGGAGAGTCGGTTCCACCATGGGTCTGACTCGACTCCACCCCCCCCACCCAGAGCCGTCCAGGGAGTGTCGATCCAACAGATCCCTCGATGGAAGACAACATCAATGAGATCGGAGAAGATGTCAGAGCAGCGATATTAGGAGTGATTACTGGCTCCGCTGGTTCCAGCACAATGACTTCCATACTCTCAGACTCCAAACTCGTCCGAGTCGGAGGAGGAATCGACATTATCTGAGGTACAGATGTCGGCTCCACGATCCAATGGGGTGGGCTCGAGAGAATTTCTGCTAGGGCCCAGGTCCGGCGAAACCTCTTCATGACCCGCTCCACATCATCGTCTGATAATCTGGAGGATTGAGAGGAATGGCTTGACGATTTGTGGCTACCTGCCGCAGACTGTAACAAAGGAGATTGCGGCACCAAATGAACAGTTTCCAAGGATGGTGACAGACTCCTTTTTCGGCTCCGCAATGGTTCCGAGGAGACAGATAGAACTGAGGGAGGACCAGATTTGTCGGGACCGATAACTTTCGGATTCATGGATGCCGTATGTTTGAAACTGCTTGACGGCTCAGACACAGGAGCCGATGAAGCAGCCTTTTTAGACTTCAGTTTTGACGTCTGATTACCTTCTTCAGCTTTCAACAAACCCCTTAAAATTAGCTTATTTTTCCTCTCCTGTGAGACCCTTACACTAAAGCTATAACAAATGGAGCAGGAGTCTTGGAGATGGACTGGTCCTAGACAGTAGACACAGCTTGAGTGTCTGTCTGTTATAGACATTTTCTGAGTGCATGAATCGCACTTTTTAAATCCAGATTGTTTGCGTTTCTTAACAGATTCTTTAGACATGTTTACCTGTGAAAGAAACTAACACAACAGTAAATTTTGAGTACTATAAAAGGTAGAAGCAAGACAGAAAGGCTTTTTTTTTTTAGGGAGGAGGAGAAGTCTCTAAATTAAATGACAATCTCCTCCAACCCAAGGAGACACCTCTAATTTAAACGGTGACTCCTTAAGGGAGGTAAGAAGGTGAAAGAATCCTCTAACTGAAATGGATTCTTAAACTAGATAAGGGGACGAGAGAAAAACAAGGCCCAAAAGGACAACCGCAAGGAAAATATAGCCAAGAATACTACAAACACACAAAAAGGCACTATACTATAACTGGGAAAGGTAAACTAAGAAGTAGTAAGTTTTAGGAAACGTATCCAAAAAACAGAGTATAATACTAAATTTTACTAGCCTGAGCCAGCAAAGACAATCCCGAAGCTTCAAGCAGCAAATGAGATCTTGGAAACAGTCACTAAGCACCATGGGATAGGTTATAGCCTTGAGCCAGTAGAAGCTCTCGATCTTTGGTATACGGCCGAGTTGGAGCCGAGATTCAGCTCTGGACCCAACCAGCAAGAATGAAGCTGAGATAGGACAACATAACATCACTGCTCATGACGATCCCTATGGGGAATCTGTCCCCCACACTGCCATTTCCCTTTTCTGGATGACATGTAATCCAACAACCACAAAAAATAAGATAAGAAGAAAAACCCCAATGAACCAAACCAGCACGAGAATGGAGAAAATAGATTTTGCCGATAGGGTTGACTGTGGTCAGGGATACAGATAATAGGCAAGAGGGGGCTGGAATTTATTGGAGAAAACTGGCAAAGGAACCAAGGTACTGGGAGCAAATAACTAGAAAGGGAAAGGTAACAGAATGGGAAGAGGCCAATAATTTATTTGGACTGTGGGTTACAGATTGCCTTCCCTATCAAGGATTGATATCAGAGTATAGGCAAAGGGAAAGAAATAGGGGGCTCCTAAATGAAAGACCTGCACTGGTAGAGTTTTTAATAGAATCTAGAACAGAAGCTGCCAATAAAAAAAAGAATAATTAGTAAAACATTTAAAACACTGCATGATAATTAAACAAATCAATCAGAGGAGCTTAGAAAGGATTGGGAAGAGAGATTGGATAAGCAATTCACAAACAGACAATGGGAAGATATATGTATATCTCCCAAATATGCAACAAAGTATAGACGATTTAGGATCTTTGGCTGGAAATGTTTACATAGGTATTTTTATACCCCAAGTAAACTCCAAAGAATTTTTCCAAAGGTGGATAGCAAATGTTGGAGGTGTGACGGGCAAGAAAGAGGTAGCTGGGAACATATTTTTGGAAGTGGGATGAGCTGGTAGACCTTTGGGATTCCCTGTGGGCTGCTCTGTCGGAAATGCTGGATGGGGTGACTGGACTGACTGGGAAGATGATTTTTTTAGAGTTATGCTACAGAATCGGAACTGCCTAGACATAGTAAAGCCTTGATGAGGCTAATTATGGTGGCAGCCAAAAAAGCAATTACCAAAAAATGGAAAACAAGGTCTAGACCAACTTTACTAGAAGTAGTGAATATAGTGACAGTGATAAAACAACTGGAATTGGGATCTTTAGAAAAGGGAAGGAGCTAACTACATAGAAAACATGTCTATATTTCTTCATCAGATGCCTCTTGCGTCACCTGTTTCTCCTTAATTTGGGGACTCATTCCATAATGCTATAACATAGCCTGTGTTAGACTTTCTATACTAAATCCTTCACTTCACAAGTATTCCACAATTTCAGCTTCTATTTGTCTAACTTCTAGTTTAATAATCTTCTGTTCTTCATGTGATCTTACTTTTGTACCATTTAATTTTCCATATCAAGGTGCTTTTGCCTGTATTTCTTTTCAAATATCTTTGGAACTGCTTTTTTGTATTGATTAGTTTGGCTTTCTCTTTGTATAAATATTGCACTATATCAGATCTTTTTCTTTCCCATGTCCATGTTTCTTTTTTATACCTTTAATGTCTAGGTTTTGTTCTTTATATTTTCCAACTTCCTCTGTTGCTTCTTTTTCAAGTGGCCCAAAGTTTCTTTGTCTATATAATATTTTTCATGAATTTGCTGTATTAATGAGGACAAATTTGCATTTGAAGCTTTTGACAACTTTTCTTCTGCAAGTATATTTCTTTTCTCTAATTTTTCTGAATCTTTTTGAATATCATCTGTCTGGAAATTCTAGGCTTTTTGCATAACAGTAACACATAAGTTCTTCCTTATCTTCAACAGTCCACTTAATCATCTTTATGGCTCTTTTTTGGCCTGTCAGTTTTTATGGACTACTATTTCCTTCTACAACAGTAGGGCCATCCTCGCCCTAAGCCTGGCCTAACCCCATTGTAGGAATGTTTCTGTGTCTTCAGGATTCTACATGGTTATTTTTTTTCCCAGTCCTCGCAGGAGTATGCCTACCAGGCTTGGGTATTTTTTATCCTGGGACTTATGCACCCAGCCATCTTTTTTTATTTTTACCCTACCTCTCACTATAATATTAGCTATTTAAAATTCAGTCTATATATATCAGTGTCCTCTTGATGGGATTTTGTTAAAACAGGGTCCACCACATGAAGGTACTCAGGAAGACTTGACGCTGAATTCCGTTCTAGAAATACTACTCTCTCTTCTTGCTGATTTTATCATCACTACATTCGTTCACAACAGCAAATGTTATAACATCGAATCAGGGACATCGAAAACCCAGATCATCAAAACTTAAACAAGAAACACAAAATCATTTTTTTTTTTTTTTTTTGAAGGAAGACACGTCCTTCTGTGCCCCCACACCCTGTGCTAATTATATACACAAACTCCAAGATTGCACTATAGTGGGGAAAGGAGCAAAACCCCAATCTCCACTGTATGGTGATCCCGCACACTAAAGGTGTTTATTGTTCGATGTATATATGGTTGTTCAGTACTAACCTATGAACCTAAAAGAACTGAATTAAACCTAATAAAAGCAATTTCTTACCAGACACTTGCACAAAGTACTACAGTTCAAATACTAAAAAACTTGAAGGGAAAGGAAATTAAATTAAAAGAAAGTACTACCAAGCAAACAATGGCCATGCCAATTACATAATGCAAAACTTCTGTAAAACATCCAACTTATTTACAGCAAGCAAGTTGCTTTAGACAATCTTCTGATCATTTTATTCTGCTTAAAAATGCCATAAAGCTATATGTAGAATGCACAACCTCATTGTACAGATAAGTTGGTTTCATGAAGACCGATAGTTTACAAAAATTGTTATTACTTTTATATATCTAGCTCCACCACCCCCACTATGAAGCCCCCAACGTCCACCCTAGTCTTCATGGAACCATATGAATGGCTATAAGTCCGCAGTATAAGTGCTGTAACTGTCTTCATGGAACCATATGAATGGCTATAAAATTGTTATTACTTTTATATATATATATATATATATATATATATATATAGCTCCACCACCCCCACTATGAAGCCCCCAACATCCACCCTAGTCTTCATGGAACCATATGAATGGCTATAAGTCCGCAGTATAAGAGCTGTAACTGTTTGCATACCTTTTGCTTTTAAATGTCTGTTAAGAGTTCCATGCTCAGCAAATCCTCTCCCACATTTATGGCACTTGAAGGGCTTCTCTCCTGTGTGATGACGGACATGTCGAATCAATGAACCCTTCTCTCGGAATCCTCGGGAACAGTACTGACAGACAAATGGCTTGTCATCTAAATGTGTCCTAAAATGAACTTGCTGTGCATTCTTCAACAGGAAGCACATTGATGGTATAGTGTGGACAGGGGAAAAAGGGACAATTCATTATTAACTCACAGACTACTAGTTTAATATGTAGCACAAGTATTGACTTAGTTAAATTAGTTAAAGAACATAGGAAGTACTGCTCATCTGCTGGTTAAAGTTTAAAAACCAAGTCTTGCTGTTTAACCTATACCTTACCTGTTCTTTCAGCTTCAGGATTCTTAACGACACTACGTGTCATTTCCAGCTTTGCTCACCATTTCCTCAGCATTTATGAATGTGAACATAAAGCATCTATTTTCATCAATGCTGACTAAATCATAATGTCAGAAATAGAAAATGTCGCAGACAAAGAAATTAGCAAAAGTATCCAACCTTACATTGTTAGATGGCACCAGTAAGACATATCTCTGTGTGGATTACTGAAATACTACTATACATATCTCTGTGTGGATTACTGAAATGACCACACCTCCTTAACAGACTACTATACTGGCACCAGTAAGACATATCTCTGTGTGGATTACTGAAATGACCACACCTCCTTAACAGACTACTATACTGGCACCAGTAAGACATATCTCTGTGTGGATTACTGAAATGACCACACCTCCTTAACAGACTACTATACTGGCACCAGTAAGACATATCTCTGTGTGGATTACTGAAATGACCACACCTCCTTAACAGACTACTATACTGGCACCAGTAAGACATATCTCTGTGTGGATTACTGAAATGACCACACCTCCTTAACAGACTACTATACTGGCACCAGTAAGACATATCTCTGTGTGGATTACTGAAATGACCACACCTCCTTAACAGACTACTATACTGGCACCAGTAAGACATATTTCTGTGTGGATTACTGAAATGACCACACCTCCTTAACAGACTACTATACTGGCACCAGTAAGACATATTTCTGTGTGGATTACTGAAATGACCACACCTCCTTAACAGTCTACTATACTGTGACTAAAATTTGGAGTTGAAGTGTATAACATTTTCAGGTAAAAAGAGCAGAAGATGTGGTGTTACAGTATGTAACAGCTTTCAAGCGGGATGAAGGCAATGCATGTATCCACATAAATAAAATGCCTTAAAAAGGTAGATAAATGAAAACACTCACATTTGTAGTATCAAAACGGACTTCTGAAGGAAGTCTTTACAACCAAGCAGTTATTCTACTAACAGACTCCACCTGCTGTAAAATATTAGCATTTCATGTGTGCATAAAATGTCTCAGTGGCTCATGTGACTGGGTTAAAGGGTATGCTAGTTCTCTCAGTGAAACTGAAGGCCCTCTTTAAATGAAATGAAACAGAAACACTTTTAAGACCCTAAATAGTCCACACTGTACCTTGCAATGACTATATACATAGATACAGAGGAAAGAAACATACAGCCATATTCTAAGAAAAGATAAGATAGGGAAGAGGGGACATGCTTTGGAAGTTCCTTGAGGTCCACATATATGTTAAGTACCCCTATAGTTCCACTATTTCAAAATAATATTGTGCAGTTACTCTTAAATTCTAAGTATCTTTACTTGTGAGCACTCCTGAACAGTAGCGTAGCTGGGGTGGACCTAGAGGGGCAATTGTCTTGTGTGCGCAAGGTTTTGGGGGTGGGGGGCACGACCAGACAATTCCGATCTTTCATTAATACAATACTGGCTTTTAAAAGCTGGTACTGCATTTGATTTGTAGTCAAACCTGAGTATTGTAGTGCTCCATGTGCGGTCTAAACCGTAGCAAGCATTTTGCTACAGTTTAAAAATAAAAACACTTTTTGTTTTAACTAAAATCTGAGCATAGTAAAGCTCCTTGGAGGCAGGGTATAAACTGTAGTAATTGTTTGCTACAGTTTAAAAGAAATTATGCTGTGGGATGGTTGGGGGCAGGGCACAGAAACGGGACCTGAATGGCTGCAGCGGGAGGGATAGGGGGTATCGTGCATCTGGTTGGTGAGCTAGTAGAAGCAAAGTCCATTTTTTTTTTTCCTAACTCTTAAAAATAACAGCTAATGGGGGGGGGGGGGTCATAGACCTAATGGTAATAAGACAATAATTTCAAAATGTATGGGTCGACCTATTACAATGAAGAGTGGAGGGGGTTGGGAGCTAGTTCACAGTACCAGCCCAGGGCAGTGGTTGCACTAGCTATGCTGAAATACATTTTTAAAAGCACAACAATATACTAAGCAATTAAAAAAAAAAAAGCCTGAAAAGAGATGTACAGCGAGTATATCTAAGGTTATGATGTTTTGCTGAAGGAGCTGCTTCAAAGAACATATGCTGAGGTTATACTGTTAAATAAAGGTACGTGATGACAAGTTAGTAGCTGCATGTGCCTGTCCACTGTAGATACCAAGTAAACACTTGAAGACTTTCTCTCTCTGTGGATGCAGTAGTAATAACAAAAAGGGCTAATCCTCTTTCAGGCCATGGTATACTCCTATGGAAAATTCCTGCAGCTGATTGGCAATGATAGCATGAGTAAGGCTGCAGATGAAAAGTGCCAGGAGTTGAGTCTGCCTTTTCAATGGAAGCCAAGGTTTCAGCCATATGTAGCCTGCAAAACTTCTTACAACAAATATTGTGAAATATTATCAACTGAAGTCATTACTACATACAATGCAAGGTCAGGTCTGGTGGAGCATGTATGACTGTTGTGGGGAAGACATTTTTTATGAGCACCAGGAAACTGCCATCCTGCCTGGCATCATAGGTCCTCACTTGGAGGCCTATGAAGAAGCAGCAGCCAAGTATCCCACTGCCTGCCTTAGGAGAAGTCAAAGGGGGCAGGAAATTTGCTTTAGAAAGACATAAGGCTGGGACAGCAGAATGCAGGTCCACACCAGCACTCATCTCAGCAGGCTTCTTCTGGAATGATGGGATATTCAAGACCTCTGCCTACTGCTTATTTTGATGTAGATAAACCCCGAGACTGTGGACTCCACACAATGTTCATATCTTCCTTAGAAAAAAAAGGACATTGTGTACTGAAGCCTTAGGGCAGACACTGCTTACACATGCACAACGTGGGGAATTCAGATATACTGGAATATTTGCAAATACCAATTTTCAAAATCAGCAATCACAGTCTAAATGAGCTACATACATTATAAGAGAAAGTTCAAGAAATATCAATAATAAAGCCAATCGAAGAATTATGAAACTGGGCACTTTATTCTCTAGAAATTGCCTGGGTGGGACTCAACAAAGAAATGATGACTGACTGATTCTTCATGGCAAAAAGAACTGAATAATAGTACAAGAGAGCACTCTGGGTAAATGAAGCATGATTCATACACAGGGAAGCAACGGAGGCACAAGACAGCACTCGGGGTAAATGAAGCAGGATTCATATACTGGGAAGAAACGGAGGCAAAAGAGAGCACTCGGGGTGAATGAAGCAGGATTCATATACTGGGAAGCAACGGAGGTACAAGAGAGCACTCGGGGTAAATGAAGCAGTACTGATACACTGGGATGCAACGGAGGTACAAGAGAGCACTCTGGGTAAATGGGTAAATGAAGCAGGATTCATACACTGGGAAGCAAAGGAGGTACAAGAGAGCACTCGGGGTAAATGAAGCAGTATTCATACACTGGGAAGCAACGGAGGTACAAGAGAGCACTCGGGGTGAATGAAGCAGGATTCATACACTGGGAAGCAACGGAGGCACAAGAGAGCACTGCAAATAAAGCAGGATTCATATACTGGGAAGCAACGGAGGCACAAGAGAGCACTGTAAATGGAGCAGTATTCATATACTGGGAAGCAACGGAGGCACAAGAGAGCACTCGGGGTAAATGAAGCAGTATTCATATACTGGGAAGCAACGGAGGCACAAGAGAGCACTCGGGGTAAATGAAGCAGTATTCATATACTGGGAAGCAACGGAGGTACAAGAGAGCACTCGGGGTAAATGAAGCAGTATTCATATACTGGGAAGCAACGGAGGTACAAGAGAGCACTGGTAAGTGAAGCAGTATTCATATACTGGGAAGCAACGGAGGTACAAGAGAGCACTCGGGGTAAATGAAGCAGTATTCATATACTGGGAAGCAACGGAGGTACAAGAGAGCACTCGGGGTAAATGAAGCAGTATTCATATACTGGGAAGCAACGGAGGCACAAGAGAGCACTCTGGGTAAATGAAGCAGTATTCATATACTGGGAAGCAACGAGGCACAAGAGAGCACTCTGGGTAAATGAAGCAGTATTCATATACTGGGAAGCAACGGAGGCACAAGAGAGCACTCTGGGTAAATGAAGCAGTATTCATATACTGGGAAGCAACGGAGGCACAAGAGAGCACTCGGGGTAAATGAAGCAGTATTCATATACTGGGAAGCAACGGAGGTACAAGAGAGCACTTTGGTAAAATGAAGCAGTATTCATATACTGGGAAGCAACGGAGGTACAAGAGAGCACTCGGGGTAAATGAAGCAGTATTCATATACTGGGAAGCAACGGAGGTACAAGAGAGCACTCGGGGTAAATGAAGCAGTATTCATATACTGGGAAACAACGGAGGTACAAGAGAGCACTCGGGGTAAATGAAGCAGTATTCATATACTGGGAAGCAACGGAGGTACAAGAGAGCACTCGGGGTAAATGAAGCAGTATTCATATACTGGGAAGCAACGGAGGCACAAGAGAGCACTCGGGGTAAATGAAGCAGTATTCATATACTGGGAAGCAACGGAGGCACAAGAGAGCACTCGGGGTAAATGAAGCAGTACTCATATACTGGGAAGCAACGGCGGTACAAGAGAGCACTCGTGGTAAATGAAGCAGTACTCATATACTGGGAAGCAACGGCGGTACAAGAGAGCACTCGTGGTAAATGAAGCAGTACTCATATACTGGGAAGCAACGGAGGTACAAGAGAGCACTCGGGGTAAATGAAGCAGTATTCATATACTGGGAAGCAACGGAGGTACAAGAGAGCACTCGGGGCAAATGAAGCAGTATTCATATACTGGAAAGCAACGGAGGCACAAGAGAGCACTCGGGGTAAATGAAGCAGTATTCATATACTGGGAAGCAACGGAGGCACAAGAGAGCACTCGGGGTAAATGAAGCAGTATTCATATACTGGGAAGCAACGGAGGCACAAGAGAGCACTGGTAAATGAAGCAGTATTCATATACTGGGAAGCAACGGAGGCACAAGAGAGCACTCGGGGTAAATGAAGCAGTATTCATATACTGGGAAGCAACGGAGGTACAAGAGAGCACTGGGTAAATGAAGCAGTATTCATATACTGGGAAGCAACGGAGGTACAAGAGAGCACCTGGGTAAATGAAGCAGTATTCATATACTGGAAAGCAACGAGGTACAAGAGAGCACTCTGGGTAAATGAAGCAGTATTCATATACTGGGAAGCAACGGAGGTACAAGAGAGCACTGGGTAAATGAAGCAGTATTCATATACTGGGAAGCAACGGAGGTACAAGAGAGCACTCGGGTAAATGAAGCAGTATTCATATACTGGGAAGCAACGGAGGTACAAGAGAGCACTGGTAAATGAAGCAGTATTCATATACTGGGAAGCAACGGAGGCACAAGAGAGCACTCGGTAAATGAAGCAGTATTCATATACTGGGAAGCAACGGAGGCACAAGAGAGCACTCGGGGTAAATGAAGCAGTATTCATATACTGGGAAGCAACGGAGGCACAAGAGAGCACTGCAAATGAAGCAGTATTCATATACTGGGAAGCAACGGAGGCACAAGAGAGCACTCAGGGTAAATGAAGCAGTATTCATATACTGGGAAGCAACGGAGGCACAAGAGAGCACTCGGGGTAAATGAAGCAGTATTCATATACTGGGAAGCAACGGAGGTACAAGAGAGCACTCGGGGTAAATGAAGCAGTATTCATATACTGGGAAGCAACGGAGGTACAAGAGAGCACTCGGGGTAAATGAAGCAGTATTCATATACTGTGGAGCAACGGAGGTACAAGAGAGCACGCGGGGTAAATGAAGCAGTATTCATATACTGGGAAGCAACGGAGGTACAAGAGAGCACTCGGGGTAAATGAAGCAGTATTCATATACTGGGAAGCAACGGAGGTACAAGAGAGCACTCGGGGTAAATGAAGCAGTATTCATATACTGGGAAGCAACGGAGATACAAGAGAGCACTCGGGGTAAATGAAGCAGTATTCATATACTGGGAAGCAAAGGAGGTACAAGAGAGCACTCGGGGTAAATGAAGCAGTATTCATATACTGGGAAGCAACGGAGGCACAAGAGAGCACTGGTAAAATGAAGCAGTATTCATATACTGGGAAGCAACGGAGGCACAAGAGAGCACTCGGGGTAAATGAAGCAGTATTCATATACTGGGAAGCAACGGAGGCACAAGAGAGCACTGGTAAATGAAGCAGTATTCATATACTGGGAAGCAACGGAGGCACAAGAGAGCACTCGGGGTAAATGAAGCAGTATTCATATACTAGGAAGCAACGGAGGCACAAGAGAGCACTGGTAAATGAAGCAGTATTCATATACTGGGAAGCAACGGAGGCACAAGAGAGCACTCGGGGTAAATGAAGCAGTATTCATATACTGGGAAGCAACGGAGGCACAAGAGAGCACTCGGGGTAAATGAAGCAGTATTCATATACTGGGAAGCAACGGAGGCACAAGAGAGCACTCGGGGTAAATGAAGCAGTATTCATATACTGGGAAGCAACAAAGGCACAAGAGAGCACTCGGGGTAAATGAAGCAGTATTCATATACTGGGAAGCAATGAGGCAACAAGAGAGCACTGGTAAATGAAGCAGTATTCATATACTGGGAAGCAACGGAGGCACAAGAGAGCACTCTGGGTAAATGAAGCAGTATTCATATACTGGGAAGCAACGGAGGCACAAGAGAGCACTCTGGGTAAATGAAGCAGTATTCATATACTGGGAAGCAACGGAGGCAGAGAGCACTCTGGGTAAATGAAGCAGTATTCATATACTGGGAAGCAACAGAGGCACAAGAGAGCACTCTGGGTAAATGAAGCAGTATTCATATAATGGGAAGCAACGGAGGCAATAAGAGAGCACTCGGGTAAATGAAGCAGTATTCATATACTGGGAAGCAACGGAGGCACAAGAGAGCACTGTAAATGAAGCAGTATTCATATACTGGGAAGCAACGGAGGTACAAGAGAGCACCTGTAAATGAAGCAGTATTCATATACTAAAGCAACGGAGGCACAAGAGAGCACTGGTAAATGAAGCAGTATTCATATACTGGGAAGCAACGGAGGCACAAGAGAGCACTGTAAATGAAGCAGTATTCATATACTGGGAAGCAACGGAGGCACAAGAGAGCACTCTGGGTAAATGAAGCAGTATTCATATACTGGGAAGCAACAGAGGCACAAGAGAGCACTCGGGGTAAATGAAGCAGTATTCATATACTGGGAAGCAACGGAGATACAAGAGAGCACTCGGGGTAAATGAAGCAGTATTCATATACTGGGAAGCAACGGAGATACAAGAGAGCACTCGGGGTAAATGAAGCAGTATTCATATACTGGGAAGCAACGGAGGCACAAGAGAGCACTCGGGGTAAATGAAGCAGTATTCATATACTGGGAAGCAACGGAGGCACAAGAGAGCACTCGGGGTAAATGAAGCAGTATTCATATACTGGGAAGCAACGGAGGCACAAGAGAGCACTCGGGGTAAATGAAGCAGTATTCATATACTGGGAAGCAACGGAGGTACAAGAGAGCACTCGGGGTAAATGAAGCAGTATTCATATACTGGGAAGCAACGGAGGCACAAGAGAGCACTCGGGGTAAATGAAGCAGTATTCATATACTGGGAAGCAACGGAGGCACAAGAGAGCACTCTGGGTAAATGAAGCAGTATTCATATACTGGGAAGCAACGGAGGCACAAGAGAGCACTCGGGGTAAATGAAGCAGTATTCATATACTGGGAAGCAACGGAGGTACAAGAGAACACTCGGGGTAAATGAAGCAGTATTCATATACTGGGAAGCAACGGAGGTACAAGACAGCACTCGGGGTGAATGAAGCAGGATTCATACACTGGGAAGCAACGGAGGGAAGAAGGCAAGCTAGTTAATACAAAGCAAGGTTGTTCCAAGAAACAGAGGGAGATCAAAGATTACGTTGACTAAAACCTAGTCCAGAGGGTAAAGCAGGAAAGGAAATCATTTTTCAGATGCTCATCAAAAAGGAACAAGAGGAACAAAATACTTCACAGGTAAATCAGTGACACTAGAAACATTAGAGACAACAAGGACATCAGAAAGTAGTTAACAAGTTCTTCAACTCAGTGTCCACAAAAGCAAAGGAAAAAGGGTACCATGCCAGGAGGGGAAGAAAACACTGGGTACTAACAGATGGACATGTTGACCACCTGACAGGCACAGTGTAGAGAAGGAGCTGATAAGATTAAAGTTGTACAAAGCACACAACCCTGATGAGATACCTGTCATGGGACTGAAACACCTAGAAGGTACCTTGAAATAACCAAACACAGACATCTCTAACGTATCTTTGTCCAATGGGGTGAACTACATGAAAGGAAACTGCTTTAGCCATCCCCTTCTGGGGTGAGGGATGTAATCAGAACCACTTAGATGACAGTGGTACAAGGGAAGGTGATGGAGAGGATCCTAAAGGAAAGGGCTCCTTGTCGGAATGTTGTCACTTGTAATGCTGAGTGCTGACACACTGAAAAAAAAGTCCAGAAATGCAGGAAATGAGAGAATACTGAACATCACTCTTCTTCTTTACTTTTTTCAGGGGGACAAGCCCCTCAAAGCCCCTCCCCCGATCTGGAAGGATAAGCCCTCATCGCCTGAACTTGCACCACAGAGAAAAGGGAATATTCTTACGAATGTCCATCTTGGACTTAAAGTTCAAATTTTCTCCATTCAATGTCCACATTACTGGACTTGATCAAGCAGGTCTCGATATTTCAAATGGTTACCAAAAGAAAGATTTGAGTTCTTTCTAAAGGACAGCCATCAGTCATCAGGACTGAAACCAGCAAGGTTTCACTGTAAGGAACACCTAGCAATTACACAGCACCTGCAGTTCTCCGATGGTATTACAGCACTGCCAGATGAGGTGCTGCAAAGTGTCATCTAACTGAACTATTACAGCCTTTAACTTGGCACTACGTTGAAAGTTACTTATGAAAATGAAAGTGTTGGTGTGGGGCACAAACTTAATAAATGGGTGGAGAAGGAAACCTCAGTGTATGTTAGAGGAGAATGCTAAGAACAAGTAAAGCCATCAGTGGAGTTTCATAAAGCTATTGCTGAGGCCCACACTCTATCAAGTTCATTTCAGGTATGTCACAGGGAATAATTAGCAGACTGAATGTACCTGCGGGCAACATTATGATCAGGTATACCATCCTGCATGGAGAAAAATGGATGAAAAGGAATCTCCAAATCCTTTACAAGTGGGAAGTGATGTGTAACTGAAGATCAGTACAAACAAGTAGAATGTATTGCATTTTAAATACAGCAAAGCAAGAGTCACAAAAAAGCTGAGGAAAACTCGGATGCTTCAGTGAAAAGGACCTGGGTGTATCATTACCTTGACCATAGACCAAGAAGTACAAACACATAAGAGTGCCAAAACCAATAAAGTGGTGTTTTGTATACTGTGAGACACAGAGAAGAGGAAGATTATATTCCACGTCTCTCGTGCATTTTGGAGACACTGCATTTGGTATAAAGGAAGGGTCTATATTAAAAGACCGAAGAGATGTTTCAGCGAACACCTCTTGGTTGACACATAATGAATGAATGCACTAAAGTGCGAACGCTCAAAACAGCGTTTTTTTTTCCCTGGGAAAGAAACCGCTAGCACACACACACACACACACACACACACACACACACACACACACACACACACACACTTTAAAACATAACAACGTGGGGAGCTTCACCCCCCACACCCTCCCTAACTAAATATACCAACTCCGATATCGCACTACAGTGAGGAAAGGGGCAAACACACAGGGATGGCCAAGCGATTTCTTTCCCAGGGAAATAAATTGCTGTTTTGAGCGTTCACACTTTAGTGCATTTGCTCATTACATGTCAACCAAGAGGTGTTCACTGAAACACCCCTTTGGTCTTTTAATACAGAACAAAAACCAAATAGAGTGATGAAAGTGAGCAATAATGACCAGGAACAACAAAAAGTTCACTCAGGAGAACCAAATAAGGGTACAGACCAAGTACCAAGAGAAGATGGATGATCTAGAAATTGCCTGGGTGGGACTCAACAAAGAAATGATGACTGACTGATTCTTCATGGCAAACTGAATAATGGCACAAGAGAGCACTCTGGGTAAATGAAGCATGATTCATACACAGGGAAGAACGAACAAGACAGCATTTAAATGAAGAGATTCATATATGGGAAGAAACGGAGGCAAAAAGCACTCGGTATAATGAAGCAGGATTCATATACCGGTAGAAAGATACAAGAAAGCACTCTAAATGAAGCATACTGATACACTGGATGCAACGGAGGTACAAAAGCACTCTGGGTAAATGGGTAAATAAGCAGGATTATACATAAGCAAAGGATACAAGAGAAGCATATAAATGAAGCATATTCATACACTGGGAAAACGGAGGTTTCAAGAGAGCACTCGGGTGAATGAAGCAAGATTCATACACTGGGAACAACGGAGGTAATTATGCAAGCTAGTTAATACAAAGCAAGGTTGTTCCAAAAAACAGAGGAGATCAAAGTTTCGCTTCTAAAACCTGCCAGAGGGTAAAGCAGGAAAATCATTTTTCAGATGCTCATCAAAGGAACAAGGGAACAAAACTTCAATAAATCAATGACACTAGAAACATTGGACAACAAGGATCAAAAAGTAGTTAACAAGTTCTTCAACTCATGTCCACAAAAGCAAAAAAAAGGTTCTATGCCAGATGCAAGAACATAGGGTGCCACAGAGGAGACCACCACAGGGACAGTGTAGAGAAGGAGCTGATAAGAAAAGTAGTAAAGCACCAACCTGATGAGATTTCCTGTCAAGGGACTGAAACACCTGAAGGTACATTGAAAAACCCAAAACAGACATCTTTTAACGCATCTTTGTCCAATGGGTAATACATAAAGGAAACTGCTTAATTCAAACCTTCTGGTGAGGGATGTAATCAGAACCACTTAGATGACTGACAAGGGAAGGTGATGGAGAGGATCCTAAAGGAAAGGGCTCCCAAAGTTCTCACTTGTAATGCTGTGCTGACACACTGAAAAAAAATCCAGAAATGCAGGAAATGAGAGAATACTGAAATCACTTCTTATTTACTTTTTCAGGGACAAGCCCTTCAAAGCCCTCCCGAATGGAGGGAAAGCCCTCATCGCCTGAACCACCACAGAGAAAAGAATTTTTCGGTTAAGTCCATCTTGAACTTAAAGTTCAAATTTCTCCCTTCAACCACATTACTGGACTTTCAAGCAGGTCTCGATATTAAATGGTTACCAAAACAAAGATTTGAGTTCTTTCTAAAGGACAGCCATCAGTCATCAGATGAACCAGAATTACAAGTTTTTCCTATAAACTTTGGAAGAAAAAGAGTGGTCAAGTTTGGTCAAGGAAATATCCAAATAAACTAGTTCACTATTGTTAAAAGAATGTGTAAAATCAAAAAAATCAGTGGTTCCTTTGAGGTATGTGAGAAATTCTAGAAATCTTTCATAGGAATCCTGCCAAAAAATAACAATATCATATCCAGGAAACGTTTATATAAACACCAACAATGGGAAAACTCACTGTTGGTAACAAATAGTTTCTCCCACCAAGACAAAACAATGTTTGCATAAGTAGGGCACATTTTGCCCCCATAGCTACCCCTCTTTCCTGTTTAAAAAATTCACCCTCAAAAAACATAAAATTGTTTTTAAGTACTGTCTCCATAAGCAACAGACAGGTGTTGAAATCATTAGAACCAAAATTACCACTCTCTCTCATGCTTTCCTCCAGCCATAAAAGACCTGTTTCATGAGGAATAGAACCAAAAAGGTCAACTATATCCAAGGTAACAAACAATAGGTTGGAATGGAAAAGTTCAGGTTTTATATGTCTCAAAAAAATCCCATGAATCCTTCAAGATGGTAATCCCCTGGTTGGAGAGGGGTTTCAATTTTACATCTAAATACTTGGCTAAGGGAGCAGTCATAGACCCCTCTGAGGAAACTATAAGTCTTAAAGGTATGTTGGAAGGATCCTTATGGACCTTCGGAATACCAAAAACTGAGGGTGTCCTGGGGTGTCTATTGTACAAAAAATTAAAAGTATCCAAATCTATAGATTCTTCCAATAACAAATCATTTAAAAGCAAAGCAATTTTAGAGTGAGCTATATTTACCTCATTAATTGAAGCCTTGGAATATTTTGAATGGAGTCTAATAGCATATCTTTCATTTTAGATTACAAGTGATAAAAATATAGTCCATTAAAACTGTACCCCCTCCTTTATCTGGTTGCATAATTCTTAAAGACATATTGTTGGTAAGTTGGTTCAGCACCAATTTCTCATCCTTTGAAAGGTTTGAATTTATCCTGTGTGTATTAATAGTTTTCCTGATCTCCCTTTCCATGATAATTTCTAAGTTTTTAAGCTGTGGGTGAAGAGTTGGGTTGTAGATACTTTTTCTCTTCAAAATGGACTGTCCATGTACAGGTTGTGAATCTGCCACCACCAAGGCCAAGTTCCTTTTATGTAAAAACAACTTCATATCAATTATAGCCTGGGGAATGTTACCTTTTCTAATAGGTATATATTTAAAACCTTTGAAAAACAATTTAAAATAATCCAGGTTAATTACTTCAGCACTATAATTAAAAATCTTATAATTACTGTATTCAAAAATATTACCGTAGTGTTTGATTCCAAAATTGGAATCTGTATTGACTAATATCTGGGATTCCCCCTGTAATAATGATGTTGATTGTAATAGACAGGTTTCTGGTTCCGAATTCTGTTGGATCTCCAGGGGAGGGGTGGAAAATCCAAAGGGTCTGGATGTTAGGGTTCTGTAAAAACTTTGTTATCTTTTAATATAGACCCATATAGGAAGGGTTACTAAAATCCCTACACAGAAAAAGATAGAAAACAACTGGAAAGCATCCAATGAAAGGCTACAAAGCCCATCAAGGGGCTAGACAAAAAGAAGTACAAGCAGCATCTGAAATTACTAGGTTGATTCACAATGGAATTCAGGACAGGAAGAATGACTGCAAGAATATAACATAGTGGTAAAATGTATTACAAAAGAAATGGGGGGGACTCGTACACAAGGACGTGGAAAGGCTACAAGATGTAAATGGGGGATTCACTTCAACCTGCTTCTACAGAAGTACTTTTACATGGAGTTACGGACTCACTGAATAACTGACCCTACTGAGTCATGAGATGTGAATCTATAGGGGGACCTTAATAGGTTATTGGGTAAATTGGGTAGATGGACAGGAAGCAGCAGCTACATATCTGATACACCTCAATAAAGATACCTGAAATTGCCTCCTTCCACCATCACATCATATTAAACATTATCCTGATTTTGAAAAGTGTCAAAAACATTATTACAATAACACCATAATGTTGTCAAAATGTTGTCATAATGTTGTCAAAAAACATGAAAATAAAGGACAAAGAATGAAGAACAAACAACAGTTAAGAGACATACAAAAGGGAGTAAAACTTCTTACCTTCGTTTTGTACCTCTTTCCACATTTCTGACATGGATATGGTCGCTCATCTGAGTGGGCTTTCATATGTTCTCGTACATGTGCAACAGTCTTGTACAGTTTGCCACACTCACCGCACTTGAAACGACGTTCACTAAAATGTGTGCTCATGTGCTTCTTCAAAAGGTACCCAGTTATAAACTCTTTTCCACAAAGCAGGCAATTAAATGGTCTGTAACCTCATAAAGGAAATGATAATTACAAATATAGATGGCAGCAAGACTTCATGACAGCCTACTTCATAGGTTACATTTGCTTAGTTAACAGTTTACAATACTAGCTATGCTTCTGGTCTATTTTATTAATGACCAGCTTATTTTCTTTTAAGCCGATTCATTTATAACTTAGTCTACAAATGTGAAAACACTGTCATCTTATGCATTACTGTGTTATTATTTAAGCAAGATGCAGCACCTTTTCTGCTAGTCACCCGACAGCATCCGGAGATCTGCATTACTTTATTTTTCTTGCTCCACAAGTGTTTGTAAATCAGTGGCAACACCAATGTAAAAAGTACCTTATTAATAGCAGAGTTTTAGTTTCCTGAGTCTTGAATGCTTGCTTACAGTGTTTTACAATACTTGCTCAATGTGGGCATTGCAATTTTCTGCTTTAATTTAAATTTTTTTTATGTATAATGCTTGGTGATCAAGCCAATACTAAGTCTGAACCAAAGTCACTGAACATAATCCAGCAGAAAACATGACTTGTGACTGCCCATCAGTATGAGATACAAGGACTATTTCACATGCACACTAAAGATTATGCTTTTATTTACATTACTTTCTAATACTCTCTTTTAAAGATATAGAAAACAATATTATAAAACTTAAAGAGCAAGTTACAGAAAACAATATTATAAAACTTAAAGAGCAAGTTATAGAAAACAATATTATAAAACTTAAAGAGCATCAGGATACACACTTACTCTTGTGATCCTTATGGTGCAGCTGACGGGTTCCTGGTGCAGAAAACACCTGATCAGAGTGAAAACAAGGATAGATGTCAGAATTACTGCCATCCACCTGAAAATAAACGTAGTTATGCAAGCTCTTTGCACAGCTTAGAAAGCATTTAACTGATCTGATTAGCATACCATGAACTGCCATTTGGGTAATGAACTTAAGAGTCTGCAGACACCTAGTCAAACCAAAAGCAGATGTCCAAGTTTAACAGTGGTAACAAAGCCCTCAACGTTACAAAACACCACCTAATGACAGGCAAGTTAAACTCTCAACATGTTGTGTTTTTATTGTTTCTCAATCATCTGACATATACAGGTACTTAACAAATCAGTACTCATTGCAACAAATTTCATTACAGGTATATGTGTGTCTGTCTCAAGTTATATGCTATATTCGTGACTGCTTTTTTTGGTCACTAATGTTGTCAATCACCTTTTATTGTTATACTCATTTCTTGCTGAATTATTTATCATTATTACTTATTGCGAATATATACTTCTCGTGTCATGATTCGCATCTCATATACTTTGTGCAAAATATGTACTGCTGAGGAAAGTTTCTTCCTGGACCTTCCCTAAAAATGGGCTAAGGCAACCCAGTTAGCAAAATACAAACAAATAATCTTCAATACAAATAACTAAAATACATTGATGCTAGCTATTCTGCAAAGCAATGCCACAGCAAAGTTCAATAAATACGACAACAAACAAGCCTTTATTTTTATTCACTTGTTAACTGGGCAAGTAGCCTGTATTATTCTAAACCACAGCCTGGGAGAAAAATGTAACAAGCTACATGAGTTTGAAAACAAGCAGTATACATGAGCACAATCAAAGACAACATCATATAAAATACACATTCAACTAAAGAACACTGAAGATTCAATACACAGCAAAACTGAATACGCTGCTGATATACATGAAACATACCGTTTTGAAAGAAATATAAGCCAACAGTCATCAGCACTCCATTACTGTGAAGTATGGATTTTTGAAAGGTGTTGAACTCAGAAATGTAGAAGGCAAATCAAACATTATGTAGGGAGGGTGCCTTGTACTCAGCAGAACCAAACACTCTCTCTTACACAGTCTGTATACATATATGTATATATTTAGATATATAGAGATAACCATTTCAAAAGTCAGGACCTGCGACAGTGAATCCTGAAACTCAGAGACTGAATGGGCAAAAATTAAAATGGACTTACATATACTAAGTCCAAGATGGTCCTTTCTAAAAATATTCCCTTTATGCCAAGGTATGTTGATCTTGGAGGTTACAGATGTTCAAGGACTCATGAGGTGTGGGAAACTTGCCCTCCTGCAAAAAAAAAAAAAAAAAAAAAAAAAAAAAAGAAATTTAAAGGAAAAAGACCGAAGTTCAAGATTCGCTCTTTTCCTGCAGTTTCTTTTTTTTTTTAAGGGCACCATATATATATATATATATATATATATATATATATATATATATATATATATATATATATATATACACACGTGTAGATGGGTCTAGGACATTAACATCAAAAAGCGTTTCCGTGTATGTGTAGTTCAAAAAAAATCTACATTTCTGCAGGGGGGCTTCATCCCCCTGTACCCCTCACACCCCCCCTACTTTATTATTCTCACTCCGAGATCGCACTACAGTGGGGAAAAGGGAATTTTTCCTTACCTGCACTACGAAACAGACACACATACACGGAAGCGCTTGTTGATGTTAAGCGCTTTTGTGTATGTGTGTTCGATGTTTTGTGATTCTGACATATGCTAGTCAAGCATCTGTCCGGATCCCATATATATAGGTTCATACTAGGCTATCTGCCCTAGGGCATTTATAAGCCTAGCCAGAGTGTGTTTGGCTTTCGCCACCCATTTTACATTAATTTTGCTATGCCCTTTTTCAAGGTTAGTATACTGTGCCTCTGTCTAACAGTGACACAGAAGTGATACCCGGGGTAAACCTACGATCTCCCATCCACTCATCAAGATTCCTCTTGAAGAGAGTCAATGAAGGACTCTGCCTAACCTGGACTGGGATTTTATTCCAGAGTGAAGGGAGCCTCTGGGTTATGAATCTGTCCCTCCAGCATGTCCTATTTATTTCAGTGCTGAGGTTCAAGTCTCTTGAGCATGTAGCTCGATGGGATTTGGATTTTCTGAGGTGCAGCATGTTCATTAATTCCGGGTTGGACATGGCTTTATACATCAGGCACAGATCGCCTCTGAGCAGGCGGTATGCCACTGAGTAGAGCTGGAGTTTCTTTAACCGGGCAGCATATGGCATCTGTTTGAGCCCTTTGATCCTCTTGGTGAGGTACTTTTGGGGTCTTTCCAGTTGCTGCAGGTGTCTGGTAAGGTACATCCCAAAAGGGGCATTGTACTCAATTATGGGCCTGATGAGGGATGAGTAGAGGCACGATGACCTCCCCTGATCTAGTTGTGAATCCTTTTATGATTAGGTGGGCTATATAAAATGTTTTTCTAACCACTTTATACGTGGTTGTCAAATGAGAGATTGCTATCAACTTGGGTCCCCAGGTCCCTAATTACTTCTTCTGTACTTAATGGATTACCACCTATGTGGTAATTTGTGGGCACTTTGTTTTTGCCAAAGGAGATGACTATACACTTTTTGGCGTTTAGCTTGAGGCCATGGCTCTGGCACCAGTTGTCTGTTTCTATGAGGCCCTTTTGGAGGATGCTTGTGTCGGCTGGAGAGTCGATTATGGTGCCCAGTTTGCAGTCATCTGCGAACTTGGTCAGCCACAGTCCTTTCATGTTGGCCTGTACCTCCGAGAAATATATACCAAACAAGAGAGTTCCCAGGACTGAGCCTTGTGGGACGCCACTTGTAACTGGTTTGGAGTCTGACATGGCTCCAGCAATTCTAACCATGTGGGTTCTGTCCTTGAGCCAGTTTGCAACCCATCTAGTGACATAGGGGTTTACATTTAAGCTGGTGAGCTTATCTATAATGCCCGAGTGGGGTATTGTATCGAAGGCTTTTGCGAGGTCCAGGTAGGCTGTGTGGACCACCTTCTCCTCGTCAATGGCCTTGGTGACTGTTTCAAAGAAATCGACCAGGTTTAAGAGGCAGGATCTGCCCTTAACAAAGCTGAACTGGGTAGGATCCAGTGTCTGTAGGTCCCCAATATCTTTATTTATGAGGTCCATGATGATCCTTTCCATAGCTTTGCAGACCAAGCTAGTCAGGCTTATGGGGCGATAGTTTCCAGGATCCGTTGAGGCACCACCTTTGTGGAGAGGGACCACTGTTGCTGCACGCCACTCTTTGGGTACATATCCTGTAGTAAGGCTGAGATTGAACAGTAGTTTTATGTTTGGGTTTAGCTCTTCTTGGAGTTCATGTAGGATGCAGCCCAGGACACCGTCTGGTCCCATTGATGCTGTGTTTTTTGCTTTGGAGAGGGCGGCTCTTACCTGAGCATCTGAGATGTCAGGGAGGCAGCACTCTGCTAGGATAGATATTTGCCCTTTTGGTGGGGAGCGGGGGGGAAGTTTGCGCTGAACCTGTCAGCTAGGGTGTTGGCAGTGTCTGTGGGTTCGGTGTATTTATTGTCATTTTGGACTAATTCTGAGCATATCTGGGAATTCCCACCCAGGTTCCTAACATAACTAATGAAAGCCTTGTGATTATCCTTAGTGTCCTGTGCAATTTTTTTCTCGAAGCTGGCCTTAGACGATTTTATGAGTGCCAGTAGTTTTTTGCTAATACTGATCAGAGATGCCTTCCCTTTTTGGGATTTTGCTCATCATGTAGTAGCTTCCTCCTTCTATTGTATAGCTTGTTTATGGCTGGGGTCCACCAGACAGGATGTCTGCCTTTGGAGGACTGGGTCTTGGTTTTATTTGGGATTGCATGATCCATGCATTCCTGAAGTTATATATATATATATATATATATATATATATATATATATATATATATATATATATATATATATATATATATATACATATATATATATATATATATATATATATATATATATATATATATATATATATATATATATATATTCACAGGTAGGTACTAGGCTATTGGCCCTAGGGCCTATATAAACCTAGCCAAAAAGGTAGCCTGGCTTTTGCCATTCAAGAAAATTATTTTCGTGTGCCACTGTCGAGCAGAGCCACAGAAGTGATCCCCGGGATGAATTTCTTATTTCCCATCCAATTATCAAGATTTTTCTTGAAGAGTGCTAATGAGGAGCTTTGTTTGATATAGATAGGTAGTTTGTTCCAGAGTATGGGGAGTCTCTGGGACAGGAATCTATCCCTCCAGCATGTTCTGTTTATTGTGGTGACCAGGTTTAGGTCCCTAGAGCATGTAGCTTGGAGGGATTGGGATTTCTTTAAGTGGAGCATGTCCAACAGCTCTGGGTTTGACATAGCTTTGTATGTTAGGCAGAGAGTTTTTTGAGACGGTCTGTGCTGGGCATTTGTTTGAGCCCGGTCATCTTTGTGAGGTACTTCTGCGGCCTATCAAGTTATAGATGTCTTGTGAGGTACATACCAAAAGGGGCGTTGTACTCTATAATGGGTCTAATGAGTGATGAGCAGAGGGGAACAATGGTCTCTTTTTTCCTGGATGAGAAATCTTTTGTGATGAGGTGTGCCACATAGAAGGATTTCCTGACTACTGTGGCGATGTGATTTATCACAGGGGAGACTACTGTCCACCTGTGTCCCAAGGTCTCTTATCACACTTTCGGTGTTAAGTAGAATACCGCCTATGTGGTAGTTCATGGGTACAGAGTTTTTACCAAAGAGGATGACAATGCACTGAAGCATTGAGCTTGAGGTCATGGCTTTGACACCAGGCATCGACTCAGTGAGGCCCTTTTGTAGAATGTCCACATTGTTAGGAGTTTCAATTATGGCTCCTAGTTTGCAGTCATCTGTGAACTTTGTTAGCCAAAGACCTTCGATGTTAGCCTGCACTTCAGAGAAGTAGATACCAAACAATAGAGGACCCAGGACTGAACCCTGTGGTACTCCACTTGTCACTGGTCTGAAGTCAGATGTGGAGTCTGCTACTTTCACAGTGTGGGTTCTGTCAGTGAGCCAGTTGGCAACCCATCTTGTGACATAGGGATTTATACCTAGTTTAGTGAGTTTATCTATAATTCCAGAGAGGGGGATGGTGTTGAAAGCCTTGGCAAGATCTAGATAGGTTGTGTGAACCACCTTACCCTCGTCTACAGCTTTGGTGACTGTTTCAAAGAAGTCTATCAGGTTTAGGAGAAATTATCTGCCTTTTACAAACCTGAACTGGGTAGGGTCCAGAGTTTGGGTAGGGTCCAGAATTTGGAGATTACCAATGTCTTTGTATATAAGTTCCATAGCCTTGCAGACCAGGCTCATCAGGCTAATGGGGCGGTAGTTCCCGGGGTCTGTGGTGGCTCCCCCTTTGTGGAGTGGGATAACCGTTGCTGTGCGCCATTCAGTGGGCACAAAGCCTGAGGTGAGGCTATGACTGAACATGGTACTTAGTTGGGGTGCCAGTTCGTTCTGTAGTTCATGTAGAACGCAGCCTGGGATGTTGTCAGGTCCCACAAATGCTGTGTTCTTGGCTTTGGAGAGTGTTGTTTTTACCTGTGCGGCCGTGATTACAGGAACTTTGCATTCTTCCAGCAAAGAGATGGGTCCTTTAGGGGGTGAGAGGGGGGGGTAAAGTTAGCACTGAACCTGTCTGCCAGGATGTTGGCAATATCAGTTGGTTCTGTATATTTAGTGCCATTGTGCTGTAACTCATAGCAGATCTGAGTGTTGCCATTGAGGTTCTTGACATAGCTATAGAGTGCTTTGTGGTTGTCTTTAGAATCAGTGGTGATTTTGTTTTCGTAACTAGCTTTGGAGGATTTTATTAGGGATCTCAGCTTCTTACTGAGGCTGACCAGGGAGTTCCTCCAAACATGGGATTTTACTCTTTTTTGCAACAGTTCCTTTCTTCTGTTGGCAGAGTTTGTTTATGGCAGGGGACCACCAAATTGGCTTCATTTTTTGGAGAATAGCATCTTGGTTCTGTTAGGGATAGCACGATCCATGCACTCGTGTAAGTGCTTATAAAGTGCATTTGTGTAACATACATGCACACCACTGCAGTACCTACAGGCATAAGTCTGTCAGTTCTGATGACTAACTATGAAACATCTCAATTATCATTTCATGACCTGTCCTGGTCTGAGTGGAGAGGTGATAAAATCAGCAAGGAAGGGAGAGTTTTATTGCTGTACTTGAATTCATCTTCAAGTGGTTGGTGAGTATCTTCATGAGGTGGACCCTGTTTTTACAAAATCTCACTAAGACAACACTGATATATATAGCATATTAACATAGACAGAAGTACGCTAAAAATAAAAAAGACAGCTGGGTTAACAAATCCTGTGATAAAAAGTGCCCGATCTTGAAATGCACAGCTGGTGCCAAGGACTGGAAAAAATGACAGTGCAGAAACCTCAAGACCTGGAAATATTCCAAGAATGGGCTAAGGCCAGGTTCAGAGTTGTAGAAGGTAATAATAGTACTCCACCAAAAAAACAGACAGGCCAAAAAAAGAGCCATAAAGATGACAGAGTGGACTACTGAGGATCAGGAAGATATTATATAGTTACTATTATGCAAGAAGCCTAGAATTTCCAGAAAGAAAATATTTAAAATGACTAAGAAAGAAGTTAGAGGAAAGAAAAACACTTCCCAGGACAACCTATCAATAGCTTCAAATGCAAATTTGTGTTCCTTAACACAACAGATCCGCCATTTGGAAAAAGAAGCGACAAAGTGTAAAAATATAAAGAACAAAACCTACAGATTTTTGAAAGGTATAAAAAAAATGGACATGTGAAAGAAAGAGAAGTCTGATATGATGCAATATTGATGCAAAAGAGAAAGTCAAACTAATCAATACAAAAAATCAGCTCCAAAGATATAGAAAATTTTGCAATACAAAAAAAAATAAGAAAACAAAGGGGAAAAGTAGAAAATAGGATTAGTAATGGAGAAGTTAAAGAAAGAGAGACAGAAGTTAAGGATTACCTGCTAAGTGAAGGACTTTGTAGAAAGTCCAACCCTGGTAATGTCACAGTATGATGGCATGATGAATCCACAAATTAAGGAGAAAAAGGTGTAACGGGAAGCATCTGATAACTTGCCACAAGAAGATACTCTGCAGTACTAAAGTTCAGTTGGAATTGTACAGTAAGGGAAGAGTAGGAAACAGTGGTAAGTCTGACGCAGTCAGTGTTATTGAGTGAAAGGCCAGAGAGTTCTCAGATGAAAAAGCAACGGATGACACAGGATTCAGCTGAAAAGAATATGCCACAGTTAGAATGCCCACAAGAAACAGAGAACAATGAATATGCCCTCAACTCAGAAGAAAATGATCTACGGCAAAAGTTGCTTGATTTAATAGAAATGGACAGACACATTAAGATCAATGAAAGAAATAGATTACAGAAAGATAATAAGACCCAAAATGATTGCAGTTTGGTAAAACAAATGAACACAATAATTAGGACTGTCCATAGAGATTCATGTGCTACAACAGAAGTAAATCGGATATATTACTGTGCAGCTAAATTAATGACCGATAAAGTCTAACCACAAAAACACACAGCATTAAGGGAAAGGAAGGGAAGAAATCAAATGTCATCATGAAAGCACTAAAACTATACAGCAATTAAGATTAATAAGTGTCATTGTTAGAATAATATAGAAGGAAGAGATTAACAAAAATACTTAGACAGACGTGATTGAAACAACACTCATTATCAGAAAAGACCAGGTTCTATCATACACTATTGCAAATAATAAACCTTAGGAATCAGAACAGATAGAAAAACGTATATGATATGCAGATAAATATAAAAGAAAACTACAAAATACATACACACAGATATTTCAAGCACGGGAATTAATGCCCTTCTAGCCTGCCAATATACCAAAACACTTTCTCCTGTAACAACTGTCCAGACTGTTCTTAAAAATATCTAAAGTAGCACTTACTTTAATGTAATTTGGTAGTCTGTTCCATTCAATAGCTGCTCACCAATTAGTACACTTCTCATTCCTACATAATCTTCTACATAGGTTGTCTGATGATTCTCTACTACTTTTTGATAACCCAAACATTCCCAGAGGTAGTTGTCTCTAAATGCCTATATACCTGAATAGATGTCCTAGTTTTCACTATTGCAGTACTCCTTATCAAAGGGATGTCCTGCGAAGGACAGCCATACATCTGGGGAAGGAGTGACGGACAAAATACTGTAACAGTGATATGGAAGGACGCAGTACAGTTGTGTAAGGAATATTACTTATCGCTGTAGTAGTATTCCTTACCAAAGGAGAGTTCAAAAGCTATTGGACAGGATAGGAGCCCTCCAAGAAACCATTAATGATGGTCCTGGCAAAACCATCTCTGGCCCCTAGAAACCACATCTAATTTGTACTGTTAAATAAAAATGTGTACAGAAGACAAAGTTTCAGCTTCCATAAGGGATCTAGCACCGAGACCCTTAAAAAAGCACCAGAAGAAGCCATTGCCCTGATGAATGAGCACAAACTGAATAAGAAATCTGCTTACCATGAAAAAAATAAAAATAAATGAACTGATTTAATGACAAGTCATTAACCACTTTAGGCATAAAGGGAGGACTGGTTTGAAGAGAAACTCTGTCTCTGTGAAAAACAGCAAATGAGGGACTGCCATGAGGGCCTGAGTTCAGAGACTCTCATGGTAGAATTAAGAGCCAGTAACAAAACAGTCTTAAATGTAAATAAGTAATAGGTCCCAAGAAAGAGTTGTTGGCTTTCTTGGAGGCCTAATATGAAGGATGTCTTTCAAAAACTGTTGATGAAAATAGTGGATTCAAAGGCACACAAGCAAAAGTGGCGACAAATAAGGTTTAACAGAGGAGTATGCCAGACCAGAATTGAGGAGCTCACAGAAAAAAGAAAGAACAGTACAGATGCCCACAGAAAAGGGGATCTGTACATACTCGTGACATCAGATATAAAAGCTTTTCCATTTAGCAACACAGGATTTTCTAGTAGTGGGTCTTCTAGCCTCCGGCAAAAACCTGAAGCATATCCTAAGAAAATTGCTTTCAAAAAGGAATCAAAACCCTATCACCCAAATAGTCAAATGTTGGGTGAGTAGAGAGGATGAATGAGAGAGTCTTTGTCCTGGGTGAGGAAATCCATCCTGCGAGGTAACATGTGATGATTTTCCCTGGTCAGGTGAAACAGAAGGAGCAACAATGCTGTCCAGACCAAAAGGGAGTCAACAACAAGATTTTGGTCCTGTACCATATTATCCTGAACAGGACACATAGATGAGCTCCCTGGTCAGCCTCAGTAAGAAGCTGAGATCCCTTATAAGATTCTCCAAAGCTAGGTACAAAAACAAAATCACCACTAATTCTAAGGACAACTGCAAAGCATTCTATAACTATGTCATGAATCTTGATGGCAACACCCAGATCTGCTCTTAGTTACAGCACAACGGCATGAAAATTACTGAACCAACTGATATTGCCAACATCCTGGCAGATAGGTTCAGTGCTAACTTTAGCCCCCCACCCCCTAAAGGGCCCATATCTATACAGGAAGAATGCAGAGTCACTGTAATCACAACTACGCAGGTAAAAGCTGTACTCTCTAAAGCCAAAAACACAGCATCCATGGGACCGGACATCCCAGGCTGCGTTTTACACAAACCTCAGAATGAACTGGCTCCCCACCTAAGCACCATGTTCAATAATAGCCTCGCATCAGGCTTTGTGTCTACTGAATGGTGCACAGCAACAGTTATCCCACTCCACAAAGGGGGAGCCACCACTGATCTCGGGAAATATCGCCCAATTAGCCTGACGAGCCTGGTCTGCAAGGCCATGGAACGTATCATCATGGAACTCATAAACAAAGACATTGGTAACTTCCAAACTCTGGATCCCACCCAGTTCAGGTTTGTGAAGGGCAGATCATGCCTCCTGAACCTGATCGACTTCTTTGAGGCAGTCACCTAAGCCGTAGATGAGGGTAAGGTGGTTCACACAGCCTATCTTGACCTCGCCAAGGCTTTCATTACCATCCCCCATTCTGGAATTATTGCTAAACTCACTAAACTAGGTATAAATCCCTATGTCGCAAGATGGGTTGCCAACTGGCTCACTGATAGAACCCACACTGTAAAAATTTCAGACTCCAAATTTGACCTCAAACCAGTGACAAGTGGAGTACCACAGGGTACAGTCCTGGGACCTCTCCTGTTTGGTATCTAATTCTTTGAAGTACAGGCTAACACAGAAGGCCTCTGACTAACGAAGTTCACAGATGACTGCAAACTAGGAGCCATAGTCAAGTCCCCAAATGATGTGGACATTCTACAGAAGGGCCTCACTGAGACAGAGGTCTAGTGTCACAGCCATGGCCTCAAGTTCAGTGCCAAAAAGTGCAGTGTCATCCCCTTTGGAAAAAACTCTGTACCCATGAACTACCACACAGGCAGCAATCTACTTACACTGAACGTGTGATAAGAGACCTTGGGACCCAGGTGGACAGCAGTCTCTCCTTTGATAGTCACATTGCCACAGTAGTCAGGAAGTCCATCTATGTGGCACACCTCATCATAAAAGGGTTCTCATCCAGGAAAAAAAAAGAGGTCATTGTTCCCCTCTACTTGACACTCATTAGACCCATTATAGAGTACAATGCCCCTTTTGGAATATACCTCACAAGACATCTACAGCAGCTGGAAAGGCCACAGAAGTACCTCACAAAGAGGATTACTGGCCTCAAACAAATGCCCTACACTGACCTTCTCAAAAAACTCCAGCTTTACTCCGTAGCATATCGCCTGCTCCGAGGTGATCTCTGCCTAACATATAAAGCTATGTCAAACCCAGAGGTGTTGGACATGCTACACCTATAGAAATCCCAATCACTCTGAGCTACACACTCTAGGGACCTAAACCTTGTCACCATAAAAAACAGGACATGCTGGAGGGATAGATTCCTGTCCCAGAGGTTTCCCATATTCTGGAACAGACTACCCATCTATGTCAAGCAAAGATCTTCATTAGCACTCTTCAAGAAAAATCTTGATGAGTGGATGGGAAATAGGAAATACAACCTGGGGATCACTTCTGTGTCTCTGCTCGACAGTGGCATAGGAAAATAACTTTCTTGGGTGGCGTAAGCCAGGGAATCTTGTTGGCTAGGCTTACGTAGGCCCTTGGGCCGATAGCCTAGTACATACCTATGAACCTATGAACAGAGGAAGAGGGGGATAGGCATACAGAAACATCCCTTTCCAAGAAAAAGACACGGTGTCTACTTTTTAAGTCAGAGGACTTGGCACCCTGGAACAGAATCTGGGAAGCTGTCTGTTCAAAGTTGAGGCAAAAAGATCTACTTGAGGAGTAACCCATCAATGGACAGTGTCCAGGAAGACCTCACATGAAGCATCCACTCGTGAGGATCTGCCACGGACCTGCTCAGACTGTCTGCCACTGAACTGTGCTTTGAGGGAATGTACACTACCTGAAAGGTCAGACAATGGCAGACAGCAAAGTCTCAAAAAAGAAGAGCCCACCTGAAAAGAAGGTATGACTTTGTGCCCCCTTGTTTGTTTATGTACCTCGTGACTGTACTGTTGTTTATGAGAACCCTTAGTGGCCCTGAAAACCAAAGAAAATGCAAAGGTTGAAGTGCCAGAATCAAAGCCCTCATCTCTTTGATGTTCATATGGTCCTTCATTTGCTGGGGAGACCTAACTCTTGAAACCTGATGTTGTTAGAAGACCCCAAACTCAGATCAGAAGCATCGGAATAAACTCCTGAGTGGTGGAAGAAGCATAAACAGGCAGGCCAGGATTTAGAGACACCCAATAAATCCATGAGAGGAACTTGTGTTTGAGACAAGGCAAGAGAGGTATGGGAATGTCCAAAGCATGACAGTGCTGCAGCCAAACTGTCGACATACCACTGAAACTTCCTCATTTGGAATCTGGTGAAAGGAACCATAGAACTGGTGGAAGCCATGAACCCCAGGGCTAGAAGAAACTCTCTTGCAGATACCACCTGTAAGGGAAGAAGGGACTGGAAATAAACTATCAAAGAGAGGACTTTCAGAGGAGGAGGAAGCAAAGCCATTACTTGCAGGGTCTGAATCCTGCAACCTACAAAAACCTGTTCCGGTGAAGGGATTAGAATACACTTTTTGAGACAGAGTGAATCCTACACTGCAAAGCAGAAGTACAGTAAAAGTGAGATTTTAAAACATGAAACTTTTTCTAAAAGGGGTGATTTACTTGGGACCACCCAGAAGGAACTTTATTCCATCATGGGATCTAAATTATGTGCTAGAAAAAATAACCTTGCCCCACCTTTGAACCTTGTGCCACAGCTTCTATAAAAAGGCTCACCTGGAAGACCACTTTTATCATAGCTGTTGCAACAGCTAGGAGAGTGTCTGAACTACAAACCATCATGTGTAAAGAACCTTTCAGTGTTTTCCACAGGGATGGGGTCACCTTTATAAGAAACCCATCTTTATGCCTAATGTGATATCAGAACTTACCAGTCTTCTTCCTAAATCACAGGACAGGGCACAGCAAGTCCTTCCATACCCTGGATGTGCACAGGCAGATCAGGTACTATCTAGACAAGACTTAAACCCCTTACAGAGCACAGCAATTACTGGTGGCTTTCACAGATGGTAAACAGGGCACACCTGTCCCTGTCTCCAAACAAACCATTTCAAAAAGGGTAGCAAACTGCATTCAAGTTCTGTTACTCACACCATGGAAAGGATTTACCAGGGTATACTAAAGCCCACTCCACCAGTCCAGTGGCAACTACCACTGCTTTCCTCAAAGGAGTCCCTACCCAGGCCATCCTAGAACTAGCCACATGGAACTCGATACACACCGTGTCATCCTGCAGAATCTTATCTCCTAGGGTCATAAAGATGAACCACCACCCAACTTTTAGCTTTGGGACTATTCCCAAGAATCAGTACTGCAACAATGACTACAAAGAATATACTACAGATGTGTCCCAATAACCATAAACTGTAGACATCTGAGTAAATCAGTGTTGCTATACATACTCCCACCCTCCAGCTCGTCTATCTGCTGACCATTTGTCTTCCCTTGCTAGGATGCAAGGCGTAGAGGAGATTTTTCCTGCAGATAGTCTATCTTATCTCCATTATCCCTCCTCCGCTGCCTCTGTTTTCCTGTCGTCTCAATTAAATTCAGACAACTGGAGAGGCTGTGCTTAGGAAGATCTGAAGATGGCAACAGTGGATGCCCTTCTTTTACCTTGATCTAGACATTCGTCTTCAAATGTCCATTGGCTAGGGATGATGTAAAGACTCTGGAAATTCAGTTGGACATGGGTTTCTGCATGGCAGGAAGACCCAAGAATCAGTAGTGCAACAATGACCCTGAGGAACATCTGATAATGTGAGTAAGAAACAGAGAACCATAAATACTTCTTAAAGAGAGCATGAATAGGAATGTAGAGATAGGCATCCTTCATGTCCAGAGACACCAGGTAGGTTTGAGGAAGCAACAGGGGGAACAGGGACTGCAGAAACAACATTTTGAATGACGGAACTATTAGAAAAGTGTTGAGAAAGGAGAGATCCAGAATGGGCCTCTAACAGCCTTCCTTCTGGGAACAAAGAACATTCTAGAATAAAACTCTTTGCCCCACTGTTAAACAGGCTTTTCAGGAGACATCCTATAAGGAGAACTCTTACCCCTTACAGGCTGCTTTTGCTAGCTACCTACATACAAAGGGAGACTTATAAGGGAAATTCCTTTGAAACTTAGAGACAGATGAAAGAAAAAACTGTTTAAAGTCATGCACAACCTTCCCTTTACATTGGAAGGTTTTGGAGAGCCCTGTAACAACAGAGCCAAACAGATTACTGAGTGCCAAAGGGATGCTCTAATAACCTGACCTAAATATCTCCAGGAAAGGATTACAAACTAAGTCAACCATCTCTGATGCAGATGCCTGAGAAGAGGCATCAGCAGCATCTGTTCTGTATTTGATAGAGTGACAAGCAATTTGTGAAGAACTCAAAAGGGAAATATCAGAAGTCTTGACTTCAGAATCAGGCATATCAGAAAAAAACACTCCCAAGTTTGGAAAGACAAGCCAACACATACCTAAGTCATACAAGTCTGGTAATGTATGGCTCTGAAAGCTAAATGGTAGAGGTATATATTTTTTCCATACCTGCCCATGCCCTTACTGTCCTCGCCAGATGGTAAAAGGTCGGAGAAAGACATTAACTTAGAGGACTTGTCAGTTGAAACAGAAATCATTGCAGGATCGGAGGGAAGCATTTTTATATAAGAACTTCTTTGAGTCTCAGGTTTCTTAGGAGGGGATGGGACTCAGGAGCCTGAACCAGAATAAAAAGTATCCAAAAGAGCTTCTAGCAAAGGAAGAACCACAGAAGGCCTTGGACTGACAATCTGTACAAGGTCATAGTATCTTTTTTTGGATTTCAGACATTTGTGAGATTTCCCCTGAAAATGTTCCATCATTTTTGTAATGGTGTCCCCAAAAGTAAGCTCATCAACAGGAGAATCAAAAGAAAGAGTGCCATCTTCCTCTCACCTCAAGACTAGAGGGGAATGGATCTGAGAAGAATATTGCTAGCATCTCTTCCCCAGAATCCAAATGTTCATCCTCAACAGAGGAATCAGAACCCCAAAGGCTTTTAGAAGGAGTAGAAAAAAAGGGAATATAGACGGTATTGACAACCAAGACCATAAGGGCCTTGAAAAAAAATGAGTAAAATCCTGCCAATCTTTATGGTGGTCTTCAGCCAGGGAAGCCACATGTTTAGACTTCTGCTTTTTTTTTAAAAGGAATCTCAGCCCTCACAAGCTTAGGAGGGTTAGACCCATGTCTGACTTCAATAATGGAACCAGACTTCTTACTTAATAATTATCTGAGGAATCCCCCTAGGCTCTTCTGATATAACCAGTTGTGACACCCTCTTCATGTCTTCAGCAGATGCAGACTCAGCCTCAGCGGACATGTGGGTTGCCAACCCCATATTGGCCCCCAAATTTGTCATGTCAGAGGAAGCGGCCATTGGAATCAACAGTTCTTGGGTTCTTTATCCAACCCTATGGAGACATCCAATAGAAGTGGGACAATAGAAGTCTCTGTGCACATCTTTTTGGACTTCTCCTTAAGTGGTGGTTGAACATCCAGATGGACAGACTCAGAAGACATAGTTCCCAGGGCTAACAACTAAAGATGTTGGTTCTCCAGATACGCCAAGGGGATGACAGTCAGCTACATAGGATCTTGGGTACAAAGGCCTTACAAACTTCACACTGAGTGAGATCATGGTCTGTGCCTAGACAGAAAAAGACACTTCTCTTGTATGTCTTTATGGGGAATCTGTCTCCCACTCTCACATTTCTCTTTTCTGCATGACATGTAAAAAAGTAACTCAACAAAAAGAAAAATAAGGAAGAGTCCCCAACAGGGTACTTATCTGCCATAGGATGGGTAGCTGCAACAATGCAGCAAACAAATGATGTACCAAATGCAAAAAAGTAGCTTTCACACTGATGGCAAAGAAGTTCAGAAGATTAAGCACTCGCTCAGCACTTATGTACCTTATACCTTGGATGCAGAACATCCATTTGACATATGGTGCTTGGAAGGCCCTATATTTTGGTATGCTGGCCGGATGTATGTCTGTCCTCAGCAGGATAACCCCTTGGTAAGGAATACTGTAACAGTGATAAGGAAGGACATCACTAGACACCAAGGACACAATTAGACACCAGGGACACAATTTAAATATTACCTTAAGTCACTAACAAAGTTAGGAGAATAATATGTTTTGCAAGTAAGTAAAAAGATTCAAACCTTGTACCTTTGGCACATGAAGCAGCTCATTAACAAGTCAGAGCTTTACTTCTCCGCACTGAGAACTTAACGCAGTAACAGGTCTTACCATCATGATGTACTTTCTAAATAATAAGTATGAAAGTCTAACACCTGGCATTACTGACAGAGCATAATGGTTCATGAGTTACAAGGAAACAGAGCAAGTATAAGAACATTCTGCAAAATCAGGGACAGTTGAGAGAGATGTGTCTGTCTTTGGGGGAGATGGCTACCATACCTAATAATGGCCATACTCAAATCTTCTGGGCAAAGCCAAGAAGAATACTAGATGACACTACGGAAACTTTTTTAAATATTACTCAGACAGTTAAGTTAATACAGCAACAGGTCTTGCATCACAACACACTTACTTAACTACAGCAGGAATGAAACTCTAATCTCTGGCATGACTAAATGTAATCATCCATGGCTTACAAGGCAAAGGGAAAGATAAGCGGCAATGTTGAGAGGGATGGATGTTTGTGTGTGCAGCACAATGAATGAGGGTGGGTACTTGTGCCAATGTGATGCATGAGCTGCCAGTGACAATTACAACAGAAAGTGCCGATTAGCACTAGTTAACACTGCAATCTAAACAGTCTATTCTCTATCTCAAAAGCTCAGCACTTGCTGTAAAGTACTTGTATACTAAACAAAGTAACATACATTAGCTAACAACCCACTCCTTCCAATAAAACACAAATACATGTGAGAGATGCAACTATAGCCAAACTGGAGGCTGAGCTCTCTCAACTCAGGACTGGCAAGACCAGACAGGAGGAGAAGGAAACCACGACACCACAAACCCAGTTTCACATAGAACTATCACAACAACACACAAAGACATACTCGGGCACACTGATCAAAATCTACAAAACTACAGAGGCCTCCCAAAGCAGAGACATGCAACACATAGTTCTCAAAGTCAGTGTGCTAAACAGTCACAGCCCTTAAGGCCAAACACAATGCCAGATACATTGTTATAGGTGACTCTCATGATCAGACACACTGACGTCCCACTCACCAGACTGAGACAAGAAAAGATCACAGTAAGCCTGTCAGGCGCTAGAATCCGCCATAACAAACACAAGCATTGTGTCACTCCACAGCAAGGCCAAGTATGCACCATACATTTGGTGCGTGTGAACTGATCCCCAGACTCATCTCACTCCCATGAAGACTACATGAAAAGAGACATAGAGGAGCTTCCAGGTGATTATGACCCTGACCCTGAGCAGATTCCTACCCTGACCAGTAAGAATGATGCCTGTGAAGAATGAAAATGATCAGCTTTAATAATTGGCTTAATTACTGGTGTCATTCTAAATTATCCATGTCATTCTAAGGGGATCCAATGTGGTCTGCCTGATGACATGCTTGACAAGCCACGCCTGCTTTCGCTGGGGACGGATAGCACTGTCACCTCTGTCCGATATTGGCACCCCTGCAAGCCTTTTTCCATAGTGCCTTTTAGGCAAAACCTACCGCCTAAAAAAACAAAAATGAAAAAAAAAAAAATGTAATACTGCTCCTCAGTATGGAGAAACATCGATGTTGTGCTGTGACTGAAACCTGGTTCAAGGGGCCTCTGAGCACCCCAGCACTATCAGGTTATACCTCATATCATGCCGCGCCCCAAAATCCGGACTCGAATCAAAAGGAGGGGAGGGGAGTATTCATATAGAGATAACCCACACCCAGGTTATAGTGGCAACATCGGCATCGGAGGATCCAGGTGCATCAATTAATAGGTAACCAAACTGCCCTACAGCTTTGTAAATAACAGACAGACTTCTCCACTTTCCCAAAACCCACACAGCCTTCCTGCCCTGGAAGACACTGGAGAGTATGAATGTCCAAACACCATCATATTGGGTGACTTCAACCACCCAAACATAGACTGTAGGGGAAACACCTAGCCCCCCAACCCAGCCCTAAGGTTCCTTTGTGGAGTTAATTCACAAAAATGCTGGAACACAACACCATTCCCACAAGAGGAGATACTAGACCTGATCATCACAAACATGGGGAAAGACCACAGTGAAGAACTTCTCAAAAGCAAACTTCACACTTAAGACTAGCCAGTGGAAACCACAACCCACGCTGCTGAAACCCTTACAAATGCCTTCTACGAGCACCTCCAGGAATGTATGGAATAAAATCAAGACCCTTTCCACCAAAGGCAGGCTCCCGTCTGGTGGACTCCAGCCATAAACAAACTCTACAACAAGAGGAGAAAGCTACTACATGACAGAGCAAAATCCCTAAATGGGAAGGCATCTCTGATCAATACTAGCAAAACTACGATCACTCATAAAATCATCCAAGGCCAACTTTGAGAGAAAAATCGCATGACACAAAAGACAATCATAAAGCCTTCTTTAGCTATGTTAGAAACCTAAACTCCCAGATATGCTCAGAATTAGTCCAAATGATAAAAAATCACTGAACCCACAGACATTGCCAACATACTGGCAGACAGGTTCAGTGCAAATTTCTCCTCCCTCCCCCAAAAGGAGAAATATCTATCCCACCAGAGTCTAGCCTCCCAAACATCTCAGATGCCCAGGTGAGAGCTGCTCTCTAAAGCAAAACACAGCATCACTAACTCAATGAGGAACTAAACCCACACATAAGGCTTCTGTTTAATCACAGGATCAAAGAATGGCGACGGCAACTGTGGTCCCACTCCACAAAGGCCCATGCTTGACGAGCCTTGTCTGCAAAGCTATGGAGAGGATCATAATGGAACTCATAAATAAAGACATTGGGGACCTACAGACACTGGATCCTACCCAATTTGGCTTTGTCAAGGGCAGATCCTGCCTCTTGAACCTGGTCAAACAGTCACTAAGGCCATTGATGAGGGTAAGGCAGTTCACACAGCCTACCTTGACCTAGCAAAGCTGCTCGACACAATACCCCACTGGCATCATAGAAAAGCTCACCAGCTTAGATGTAAACCCATATGTCACAAGATGGGTTGCAAACTGGCTCAAGGACAGAACACACAGGGTTAGAGTTGCTGGTGCCATGTCAGATTCTAAGCCGGGACGAAGCGTGTCCCACAGGGCTCAGTCCTGGGCCCCTCTTGTTCGGCATTTATTTTTCTGAAGTGCAGGCAAACATAGGGGATTGTGGCTGACAAAATTTGCAGATGACTGCAAACTGGGCACCATAATTGACACTCCATCAGACACAGACATCCTCCAGAAAGGTCTCATAGAAATGGATAACTGGTGCCAGAGCCATGGCCTTAAGCTAAATGCCAAAAATGTATAGTCATACCCTTTGGGAAAACATAGGTGGTAATCCATTAAACACGGAAGAAGTTATCAGGACCTGGGGACCCAAGTTGACAGTAACCTCTCTTTGACACTCACATTGCCAAAGTGGTTAGGAAGACCTTCTACATTGCCCACCTGATCATGAAGGGATTCACATCCAGATCAGGAGAGGTCATTGTACCCCTGTACTCTTCACTTATCAGACCAATGATTGAGTACAACGCCCATTCGAATGTACCTTACCCGACACCTGCAGCGTTGGAAAGACCCCAAAAGTTCCTCACCAAAAGGATAAAGGGGCTCAAACATATGTCATACGATGCCCGACTGAAGAAACTCCAGCTCTATTCAGTCTCATACCATCTGCTCAGAGGTGATTTGTGCCTGACATACAAGGCCATGTCCAACCCGGAATTAATGGACATGCTTCACCTCAAAAAATCCAAATCCACCAGAGCCACGAGAGCAAGAGACTTAAACCTCAACACGGATATAAATAGGACGTGCTGGAGGGACAGATTCATCACCCAGAGACTCCCTACACTATGGAACAGAATCCCAGTCCATGTGAGGCAGAGCCCCTCACTGACTCTGTTCAAGAGAAATCTTGACGAGTGGATGGGAGATCGGAATCATCTCTGTATCACTGCTGGACAGAGGCACAGCAAACTAATGGGTATAGTATTCTCATCCTAAGGGGTGGTGAAAGCCACACACACTCTGGCTAGGCTTATAAATGCCCTAGGGCAGATAGCCTAGTATGAACCTATGAACCTATGAAACCTATGAGACATGCAAATTTAATTAATAATGTGGTCTTTCCTTATACGACTAACATGTTCTGAATTACTTCCCACGATCATGGAAACCTGTACTTTTCAACACAGCAGTTTCTTTGAGCACTGAGAACTCTATCTGTCCTAAACTCTGACCAGTGGTGACAAATGGCAGAGTCAGGGTCTGGGGACTGTGAAGAAAGTGATGGTAGTCTGTGAGGAAATTTGACATTAAGTTTGTTGATTTGGATATCAACTATTTCATTTGTGTTGAGAATGTGTGATTGTCATTATGGGTCAGTTCAGAGCACTGCTGAGTGCACTGCATCTTAACTATATGACACAGCTAAAGAAAGATTTGTATTTTTTTCTCTCTCTGGCCATTTTGAGTTCACATGCAGATCTAAATTATCTACTTGTGCCTTTGGGCATCTTCTACCAGAGGGTAGCATGAGACATCCTAAATGCACGTACTCCTTTTCCACTTTTGTTTTAAAAATTATTTAATGAAGCATTTCACCACAAACTTTTACTCTTAAACCTCACATTACAGTAAGAACATGTAGAGACAGAATTATTAATACAGTTACTGAGGTGGGGAACTCACTTAAAGGTAAAGGCTGCAGCTATATAACAGAACTGGTCTGATAAGGAATGTGGCAAAATTTACTTATGTTACTTATTACCTGGTAAATGTTAGCTTTTGAGAAATCTGTGCATACAACAGCAGCATTTGGGAATATTACCAGCTTTATATGAGATTTTTATGGGGAGAGATTATACCTATATAGTTATACAAACTGAGGTGTTATTAGGGATGCTTTATACCCCAGCAGGTGTGTTCACTAACTGCTGTAGGTAGCTCACCTGTATAACATGTAGACCGTGTTGGTCATGCTTCTCTGTTGTAGTTCAGTCAAGTCCGTTTACTACTGTCTGACTGAACTCAACCTAGACAAATTTATGTGAGATTAAAAGTATATGTTTAGGTACTAAAATAGCAATCGTGATCCGTAGAGGTACTGAAATAGCAATTGTGGTCCACAGAGGTCATGGACGAAGTTCTATAACTAGCAAAGAGGTAGTAATTACCCTTGTTTATGGTGACATGGATTTCCATAATTTCAAATTTTGGACTGCAAGGAATCTGTTGTGAAATGAATTAAGTCTTTGGCAAACTCTAATCATACTACATTTTAAAACATGAAAGGTGATGAATCCAATAATAAGGAAGGCCTGTCACTTCAGTGAAACTCCACTGTCTGAACAGACTTGGGCAACAAACACTATTTTCTACCTAAATTACAAGCTACTTAAGAGAACTCTCCAAATAAACAGAAAGACTGTAAATACTGTGAACTTACTTCCTGTGACTCTTGCAGACCAACACATTCAGCTGCTATGCTGTCGTCTGTTCGACATTCGGAGCTTTCTTCTTCCGTACCTGTCATGGAAGAGTCATCAGACCTTTCCATATCATCTACAGTAAGAGTCTCTATCACTATTCCAGAATTTCTTATAGCCTGGCTCAACAAATTTTCATGGTTTATTTCTCCATCAGGCTGTAGTTCTTCAGTACTTGTAACCTGCAATAAACATCAGTAAACAAGCACTATGAAAAGGTCAATACCATAAGAAAACAAGCAACAGAAACCAGCAATGGTCATTTACGTTCTCCCACTGGGAATGGCAGAAAATGTCTTATCCATATAACTAGCTGTAGCTCAGTAAACAAGAATTCACAAAGTGAATCATTCAAAGTCACTCTCGAACATTCACTTTAAACTAGGTCAAACTAGCTGCACAACACTGGAGGTCGGGGTACGGGGATTTTCCACTCTGGGAATGAATCCATAGGGAGTTTGTGAAAGGCAGATCATGCCTCCTGAACCTGACTGACTACTTTGAGGCAGTTACCAGAGCCGTAGACGTGGGTAAGGTGGCTCACACAGCCTATCCTGACCTCGCCAAGGCTTTCAACATCATCCCCCATTCTGGAATTATAGCTAAACTCACTAAACTAGGTATAAATCCCTACATCACAAGACGGGTTGCCAACTGGCTCACTGACAGAACCCACACTGTAAAAGTTTCAGACTCCAAATCTGACTTCAAACCAGTGACAAGTGGAGTACCACAGGGTTCAGTCCTGGGACCTCTCCTGTTTGGTATCTACTTCTCAGAAGTACAGGCGAACACAGAAGGCCTTTGGCTAACGAAGTTTGCAGATGACTGCAAACTAAGAGCCATAGTCGAGTCTCCAAATTATGTTGACATCCTACAGAAGGGCCTCACTGAGACAGATGCCTGGTGTCAGAGCCATGGCCTCAAGCAATGCCAAAAAGTGCATTGTCATCCCCTTTGGTAAAAATCTGTACCATGAACTACCACTAAGCGGCAGTCTATTTAATGCTGAATATGTGATAAGAGACCTTGGGACCCAGGTGGACAGTAGTCTCTCCTTTGATAATCACATCATTACAGTAGTCAGGAAATCCTTCTTTGTGACACACCTCATCACAAAAGGGTTCTCATTCAGGAAAAAAGAGATTATTGTTCCCATCTACTCGACACTCATTAGACCCATTATAGAATACAACACCCCTTTTGTAATGTACCTCACAAGACATCTGCAGCAGCTGGAAAGGCCACAGAAGTACCTCACAAAGAGGATTATTGGCTTCAAACAGATGCCCAACTGTCTCAAAAAACTCCAGCTTTACTCCATAGCATATTGCCTACTCTGAGGTGATCTCTACCTAACATATAAAGCTATGTCAAACCCAGAGGTGTTGGACATGCTACAACGAAAGAAATCCCAATCCCTCCAAGCTACACACTCTAGGGACCTAAACCTTGTCACCACAATAAACAGGACATGCTGTAGGGATAGATTCCTGTCCCAGAGACTTCCCATACTCTGGAACAAGCTACACATCTATGTCAAGCAAAGTTCCTCATTAGCACTCTTCAAGAAAAATCTTGATGAGTGGATGGGAAATAGGAAATACACCCTGGGGATCACTTCTATGGCTCTGCTCGACAGGGGCACAGGAAAATAACTTTCTTGGGTGGCGTAAGCCAGAGAACCTTGTTGGCTAGGCTTACTTAGGCCCTTGGCCCAATAGCCTAGTATCTACCTATGAACCTATGAGTGCCTCCTTCACAGTTACAGGAGACAGGAAGTGGACACCATGCTCCTTTACAAATTCTAGGGGTGGGGGACAACTCAGTCTTTGTGATTAGACAACATTCAGACTGTATGGCTACAAAGTGCCAGTTTCATGCTTACATACATTAGGGGATGGCCACTCCATAACTGCATGATTACAGGCACAGCCCACTCCATTAATACATAGGTACAGACTGACAATTCCACAAGGACATGAAACAGTAACAATCCACTCTATGACTTCAAGGAGTTAGAGCATATGGTAGGAAATACCCAGCCAAAGATTACAAGAGGTAAAGAATATGCACGTTGTGATTATTTAAGGTAACAACTGTATTGAGTCACAATTACAGGATAAGGCTGAACCGTTTCATGATGTGGGCCTTAAAAACAAACAGTGGGACAAGGATTTCTTACTGACAGATCTTCATAGAAATGTAATACAGAGGGAAACATTCTTATAAATTCCAAATTTGCACAACAGAAGTTTACCAAACAAACCGGTGCTTACATGCATTCTGAAAGTAATAATAACTGAGGAGTGCACCATGAGCTGCGTATTCAATGAAAACACGAAAGGTCCATAAAATCCAACATTTAATGCTATTAAAACAACCAAAGGGAAAAGAGACTGCAGTAAGGTAAGCGCTTTCACGTTTGAATCAACGCTTCTTCAGACATCAAAAAGCAGTCAAAAACATATGTATTTAAATACAAAACGTGACATCACTGCCTATTCAGGTGCAGCAAATCAAAACAAGTATAAAGCAAAGACGTCAGTTTTTAAAAAACATATATAATAATACTGACCTAAAACATCTTAAAAGACTAAACATATAAATAACATTATCAAAAAGTATTAACAAATAACTAATAACAATAAAAACTTGTAAAAACTAACCAAGGGAAAAGCTAATGCCTTAATGGTCTATTGGCTAAAAACGGCTTAAGAGTGACTCTATCATTAAGCCCATATCTATGGGCTTGAAGTTTCAAAATCCACTTGCCTTCCTTTTCTTCTGTGAAATTCCTAATATTACCTAATCTGCCATTTCTCATAACCAATTCCAAAACCTTGAATTTAAAAGTATGTGAGGGTCCATTATCAATGACATGTTGCGCCAACGCATTGGCTGTATTACTTCTATCAATGGCATAAATATGTTCTCTTATGCGCTCTCGTAAACACCTATTAGTCTTGCCAACATAAAACAGCTTACATTGTTGACATTCTGCAACATAAATAGCATTGGTGGATTTACAATCCGCATAGTGCTTGAAAACATAGACGCGTCCTGTTACAGGATGTGTACAACTGTTGGAATTGGCTATATATTTGCATTGATTACATGAACGGCAAGAAAATGTGCCACATCTATCAGACTGTCTGAAACCTTCATGATTGTTATCATAGCATAGCAACCTATTGAGAGACAACATATTCCTATATGCTATACGGGGTCTATCTTCTATGAGGTTCTTGATTCTGTCGTCCATTAACAAAAGTTTCCAGTTATTATTAAGAACTCTTGTAATGTGATTGTTCCTATTTGTAAAGGGTATTGTTAACCTATTAACATGACTAGTGTCATGATTCATGGTAGATGATGAGCTGAAATTACTTCTTCTCATTAAAGGGGCACCAGGACCTGATCTAAGCCTGTCCCCTTCTTTCATGTCATTGTGAACCTCAAGGCCATTATAGCCTCTAGATATGAAGTTCTCAGTCAATTGTACCTTATTGTGTTCATATGTGGTATCTTGAGTGGTCAATCTAGACACTCTCATGATTTCATTCTTTACTATATTTCTGTGGATATGCTTGGGATGCATGCTGTTGCGGTGCAGAAGATTGTTTTTCCAACAAGTTTTTCTATATAGTTCCGTATCAAAACCATTGGAAGCCATAACAACTTTGACATCTAAAAATTCAACAGCATTGAATGAATAAGAACAGTCAAAACACAGAAAATCAGTAGTGGCATTCAAATAAGTCACAAAATCCTTTAACTGTTCAACTGTGCTGCCCCACACAATAAAAACATCATCCACAAACCTATTATAGTACTTCAAGTGTTTACCAAAGTCACCATTATTATTGAACACAAAGGTATCCTCCCAATGTGCCAACACCAAGTTGGCATAGGCGTTGGCACATGGGGTGCCCATTGCCACCCCTTTGGTTTGTAAGTAGTAATGTTTATCATATAACAATACATTGTTCTCCAATATAAGTTCTAGGAGAGACATCCATCTACATATCCTGTCACTTGGAATGTTGTTCTTCACTAGAAAAAATCTAATGAATTCCATACCAATGTCATTCGGTATTGAAGTAAACAATGACTTAACATCAAGTGTGACTAATAGGTCATCACTACAAAAAAAGGAAGAATCCACAAAAGCCGAAAGATTCTCCAGAAAATGTGTGGTATCTCTTAAGATCTGATCTACCCCCATTACTATAGGTTTAAGCATTTTGTCTAAGTATATAGAAAGAGGCTCGGTGAGCCATCCTCTACTAGACACAATGGGTCTCAAGGGAGGATTTGAGGGTTCTTTGTGAATCTGGCCTCGTGATAAATTTCAACACAATGTCAACAATGTGAATAATTCTACAAACGTTGGCTCTAGAGTTTCTAAAACTAATGTTTCACAACGAGTTCCCGTTTCTACGGTAACCGCCACCAGAAATGCTCATGGCATAGTTGACTTATCTGTTCCGACGCATTTGATTCTGAAAAGGGATCCGCCCCTTTCGTAACGTCAACAGGGAGCATGAATGACGTGGCTGCTCCACCTATTTCAGTGTGTTCCAACTCCGCTGATGGTAATACCACTTCCTTGATCACGAAACCACGACAAGTGATAGTTGAAGCTCTCATTCATGCCGAAGGGCATGATAATATCATTAATCCAACGACACCAGGGGTCATTGAAACGAGTAAAATGAAAGATACACGCTCTAAGCGTTTGCCTATTGACCCTCATACAATTACAGCTGAAGAGGAGGTTTTCGGCGTGGGTGAGGGGTATCCTTCTTTTCCGTTGCCCTTCAAACCCTTCGAGAGGCGGACTTGGTCTCCACAAGGCAGGGCAGTAAAAAGGAAGAGTACGGAAGAAGTCTTCCAACAAACGAAGAAAACACTGAAATGAGTTCTCATGAGTTGGTCGTTAATATTTCTAGGTATGTACTGAATGCACATGAGTTATCTGTTTTGAACAGAGGTTTGGGTTTTATACCCTCCAGCTGTCATGAACTTACAGATGTAATTGTTGATATAAAACTTTTTACTAGGAACCTAGGTTTGAAGTTGCTTTATGGTGATAACAAAAATGAGACAGGGGCTAATGTTCACAATTTATTCAGGAAGCCTTCCACATTCATGCCTCAGCAACATCCTTTATTAGAGGCATTCGAACAGGCCTGTGAGAGTGAAATTTTTGATCTATATAACAACAAAGAGGTGAAACCGGACTTTTATAATACCACCATTGATGAAAGGGAGGCGATAACCAGCTTGAGAAATAATGATTCTATCATTATTAGACAAGCTGACAAAGGAGGTGCAGTGGTGGTTATGGACAAGTCAATGTACTGTGAAAAAATGGAAATTATGTTATCTGACAAAGCTACCTATTTTCCTTTGCATAATTATGATCTTACTAATTTAATTAAAAAAGTACATGGATATCTCTATTATCTGCTGATAACTAATGTTATTGACAATGACCTTTATAAGTATTTTTTAGTTGACAATCCCCTAGTTCCTTCGTTTAGGGGTCTTCCGAAGATTCACAAAGAACCCTCAAATCCTCCCTTGAGACCCATTGTGTCTAGTAGAGGATGGCTCACCGAGCCTCTTTCTATATATTTAGACAAAATGCTTAAACCTATAGTAATGGGGGTAGATCAGATCTTAAGAGATACCACACATTTTCTGGAGAATCTTTCGGCTTTTGTGGATTCTTCCTTTTTTTGTAGTGATGACCTATTAGTCACACTTGATGTTAAGTCATTGTTTACTTCAATACCGAATGACATTGGTATGGAATTCATTAGATTTTTTCTAGTGAAGAACAACATTCCAAGTGACGGGATATGTAGATGGATGTCTCTCCTAGAACTTATATTGAAGAACAATGTATTGTTATATGATAAACATTACTACTTACAAACCAAAGGGGTGGCAATGGGCACCCCATGTGCCAACGCCTATGCCAACTTGGTGTTGGCACATTGGGAGGATACCTTTGTGTTCAATAATAATGGTGACTTTGGTAAACACTTGAAGTACTATAATAGGTTTGTGGATGATGATTTTATTGTGTGGGGCAGCACAGTTGAACAGTTAAAGGATTTTGTGACTTATTTGAATGCCACTACTGATTTTCTGTGTTTTGACTGTTCTTATTCATTCAATGCTGTTGAATTTTTAGATGTCAAAGTTGTTATGGCTTCCAATGGTTTTGATACGGAACTATATAGAAAAACTTGTTGGAAAAACAATCTTCTGCACCGCAACAGCATGCATCCCAAGCATATCCATAGAAATATAGTAAAGAATCAAATCATGAGAGTGTCTAGATTGACCACTCAAGATACCACATATGAACACAATAAGGTACAATTGACTGAGAACTTCATATCTAGAGGCTATAATGGCCTTGAGGTTCACAATGACATGAAAGAAGGGGACAGGCTTAGATCAGGTCCTGGTGCCCCTTTAATGAGAAGAAGTAATTTCAGCTCATCATCTACCATGAATCATGACACTAGTCATGTTAATAGGTTAACAATACCCTTTACAAATAGGAACAATCACATTACAAGAGTTCTTAATAATAACTGGAAACTTTTGTTAATGGACGACAGAATCAAGAACCTCATAGAAGATAGACCCCGTATAGCATATAGGAATATGTTGTCTCTCAATAGGTTGCTATGCTATGATAACAATCATGAAGGTTTCAGACAGTCTGATAGATGTGGCACATTTTCTTGCCGTTCATGTAATCAATGCAAATATATAGCCAATTCCAACAGTTTTACACATCCTGTAACAGGACGCGTCTATGTTTTCAAGCACTATGCGGATTGTAAATCCACCAATGCTATTTATGTTGCAGAATGTCAACAATGTAAGCTGTTTTATGTTGGCAAGACTAATAGGTGTTTACGAGAGCGCATAAGAGAACATATTTATGCCATTGATAGAAGTAATACAGCCAATAACATGTCATTGATAATGGACCCTCACATACTTTTAAATTCAAGGTTTTGGAATTGGTTATGAGAAATGGCAGATTAGGTAATATTAGGAATTTCACAGTAGAAAAGGAAGGCAAGTGGATTTTGAAACTTCAAGCCCATAGATATGGGCTTAATGATAGAGTCACTCTTAAGCCATTTTTAGCCAATAGACCATTAAGGCATTAGCTTTTCCCTTGGTTAGTTTTTACAAGTTTTTATTGTTATTAGTTATTTGTTAATACTTTTTGATAATGTTATTTATATGTTTAGTCTTTTAAGATGTTTTAGGTCAGTATTATTATATATGTTTTTTAAAAACTGACGTCTTTGCTTTATACTTGTTTTGATTTGCTGCACCTGAATAGGCAGTGATGTTTTTGACTGCTTTTTGATGTCTGAAGAAGCGTTGATTCAAACGTGTACTGCAGTCTCTATTCTCTTTGGTTGTTTTAACAGCATTAAATGTTGGATTTTATGGACCTTTTGTGTTTTCGTTGAACACGCAGCTCATGGTGCACTCCTCAGTTATTATTACTTTCATTTGTGCTTTCGTGAACCGAGGGTGCTTAACCTAGCAGGATTTGTTTTTCTTACATGCATTCTGCCCATCAATAGGAGTGCAGGTACAAATCACCTTAACTGCATCAAATGATGAGTAGTTCTTCTCTTCTCAAATTCCTTCCCACTCACACCCAAATACTAAGCAAGATTCCAAAAGGGGAAGAGTGCCAGTCAGTGCTGGCCATGGTATAATCCAGAATATAGCACAGAAGCCAGTCACAAGAAAATCCATGTTTAGGAGTGCGCGCGCATACACACACATACAGACAGACAGACACACACACACACACACACACACACACACACACACACACACACACACACACACACTGCTATTACTTTAAAGGTTATAAAGGAACATGGATGCCTACCACAATATCAGATCCATCAGCGGAATCGGATAGCAAGTCTTATAACAGAAAATGCTTTGACTGCAGCTTTAAAGTATTTCTATCAAGGAACTCACTCTTACAGGCATACCACTGCTTTATTATCTGTGCCCCCTTAGGTCTCATTTGTTTTCTCAATGAAACTCTGAAGATGGCAGGCTACACATATGATATAACCAAGAAGGCTTAAATTACAGAAGGAAAAAGTAGGGTTTATAAGACACCTAAGTCAGAAGTTCATCAGTCAAGTGCTACAATATGTGCATTTTGTCAAGAAGCACGTTCCTTCAGTCAGGTAACTGAGATAGAATTGATTTTATAACTTCTGGAAAACAAGAAGCAAAGACTCTCTTGCATGGGGGGGGGGGTGTAAACATGTTTTTAGGAAACCATGTCAATCACACGTTTAGTGACAAGCATTTTTTTTTTTTTTTGATGAAATCACTTTCAAATGAATGTCATGGTTTGCTTACAGAGACCTTGGAGAAGTGCTAGTCAATGTGATAGCAGTAAAAGAAGAAACAAAACTGGTCTATTTAATGTAATGTCTTCAAGAATGTATCACAGTCAGCAGTTCTAACAGACAATAACTTTCAACCTATCATTGTTCAAGTAACAGAATCAAGCAATCAGATTTCAGTTAAAAGCTAACAAATGCTTTCTGAGTAATGCTCAGAAAAAATTTCCTACACGCTAGCATTCAAATTCCTAAATGACAAGAGATGATCTAAGTCAAATGTTCATTAGAATGCTATGATGAAAGCTCTGCTAAATCCTGCTGTTGCATATCTCAGTGTGGTTACAAAGGAAGTTGCTTTTTGGCAACATCCATTACACTGAGATGATTCTTCTTCTTTCGGCTTTTCCCGGTTAGGGGTCACCACAGTGGATCACCTGTCTGCTCATGATTGGCAGGGAGTTTTACAGGGTCGAGTTGCCAGCCCAGTGCTCAGCCTTCCACAGAAGGCACACACACACATGTACTCACGCCTAGGGCCAATTTAGAGTATCCAATCCACCTACAGCATAGCATGTCTTTGGGATGTGGGAGGAAACCTGAGCACCCGGAGGAAACCCACGCAACCACAGGGACGACATGCAGACTCTGCACAGAAGACACCCCAGCCGGGGATCGAACCAGAGAACCTCTTGTGGTGAGGCAACAACGCTAACCGCTGCACCACCGCGGCCGCCCATCCATTACACTGAGATCGGTTATTTGAAAAGGTAATAGCCAAAACATTTGTACATGGGAGACAAAGCTACCTACACTGCCCATAAAGGAAGCTTTGTCTTCTTCACTCCTTAACTAATAATAACTCCATCACCACAAAACGTTAGGGCCTCTATCCACATACAGAAAAGAAAAGGGTGTTTTAAGTCACTTAACTCACAGTCTTTTTAAAATAAATCATCATTCTGTCTATGTACTGCTTGTTAGGCAGTGATTCTCTAGACTGTCCTACCAAAGAAACTAAAAAGACCAACTGACCCGAATAAAGAACACCCTAAAGTCTCATCTTCCATAAAAGAATGACCCTGTCCCTCAAGAGCAAGAATGACCATGACAGCTCCAAAACCCAATGAATTAGAAGACAGTAAATACAATTTTCAATGTATAAAAATACAGTTTACAGATCAGCTGGGCCACATTGGTTGACAAAATGCTTTTAAAAAGTTTATTCCAGGAAAAGGCACAAATATAAGGAAATTTAAGATAATGGTATCTCTAAAATCATTTTGATAACAATTAGGTAGTGTACAAACTTTGCCTCTATTTTTTTTTTAATTTTGTTTAAATGTTTTGGGTTTCTAATATCATGATGGGAAAAGGACCCCATTCCTAAATCTGGGTACTTTTCGACTTAAATGCTTGCCTTTACTAAGCACTATAAGTTGGATGTGATTTCTCGAGCCAGAGCTGGCTTTGCCAGGACTATCCTCCATGGCTTCCTAGAGGGTTCTGCTGGTCCTTCCTCCTCCCAATCTTCTTCCTGACTTTTCCACTCTCCCTATTGTAAAGAATACTGCAACAGTGATATGGAAGGACACAGTGCAGTTGTGTAAAATATTACCATAACAGTAGATGTCCTTCTCTTCACTGCTGCAGTATTTTCCACCCTCTCTCCTTAGGTTCATAGGTTCATACTAGGCTATCCGCCCTAGGGCATTTATAAGCCTAGCCAGAGTGTGTTTGGCTTTCGCCACCCATTTTAAATTAATTTTGCTATGCCCTTTTTCGAGGTTAGTATACTGTGCCTCTGTCTAACAGTGACACAGAAGTGATACCCGGGGTAAACCTACGATCTCCCATCCACTCATCAAGATTCCTCTTGAAGAGAGTCAATGAGGGACACTGCCTAACCTGGACTGGGATTTTATTCCAGAGTGAAGGGAGCCTCTGGGTTATGAATCTGTCCCTCCCCCGATCCTTTTTCCTTCTGGCTGTGCTTGTTACCTATTTGTATCCTTGGACTGTCGTTCCTACTGGGGCTTTTCAGTTCTAAGGATGGTATGTCTGGACATCGCCTTTATGCTCTAAGCTGTGTGTGTGGGGCATACATGTGTGTATGGCATACCCTTTACAACCAAAAGGCTTTGGTATACTTGCTGGATGTCAGGCTACCCTTAGCAGGGGATCCCTATTGCAAAGAATATTGCAACAGTGATATGGAATGACACGTAAATGAATATATCTGCAAGCAGAATCGGACCTTATCTTGTCTATCATATTCAGGATCCACATCACAGACTGCCCCATATGACGTGATTAAAACACTCTGACAAAAGATAAACTTCTAACACTTGGCAGGCATAAGGAACTATTCAGTAACAAGAAGTTAATGTGCAGCTTGTGTTCCATAAAGTTTCAAAGAATCCCAGGCCATGAACTAACATAAGTGTATTCCCATCCCTTAAAGAAACATCAGAGGAAGGATACATTTCCAACATGGAGTGGACAAAGGGAAGAACACACTTTCAGGTTGGACAGACAGATCCACTAAAATACAGACCATCAGAGATCCAAAATGATGATGATCATTTTAAACATGACAGGCTCCATATGAAGGCTGAAGGCACTCTATTCTAGAACGATTCTGTGACCACTGATCTTGTCAGGGCCACAAATGTGAGTGGAACTGAAAGCCTTCATCAAGTGCAGGCATTTGTTTAACAGCTCTTTCTTGGAATAACAGCTGAACTTGTACAATCAAGTCTGAGAAAAACTCTCACTGCACTGCTGAAGGGAGAAGGCTCCCACCAACATTAAGGCATGCCCTGCCCTTATGTCGTTAAATACCTATAATCAGTTTTGAAATGCAACTTTCCAAGCTGTCTTGAATTTGTAAAACTGTAGCCATGGTTTTTCAACAAACCCTTTTATACCTAGAAGGACACATGCAAGAATGCAAATGGAATAAAGAGCTGAAGTTAAATGCTTGGGAGATCTGAGGGGGAGATCTGGGGTGTAGAAAGGATAGCCTAGGGCTCAACAGCCTTATAATGATGACAGTGCAGCTGTTACCATTAAAGTACTGAGGCTGTTATGGAGCCCACCCTGCAGCATAAAGGTTGTTTACTCATTGACAAGGCTTTGCTGTTCTGGTGGAAGTCCTTAAGGTCTCAACTCCCTCCACCAAGCAGGAACTCTACTGAGTTCAGCTGATCTAAATCAGGGAATGAAACAGGGTCCTGCCAATGCAAGACAGCCCAACTGGGGACCAGGACACTTGGCAGCACTGCTACATCACAACAATCAAAACATAGTCACAGATACACAAGCATATGTGCTGCACTACATGCACAACAGAACAGTGCATGCACTCCATAATCCCTACCTGATGTGCTGCACTACATGCACAACAGAACAGTGCATGCACCCCATAATGTGCTGCACTACATGCACAACAGAACAGTGCATGCACTCCATAATCCCTACCTGATGGGCTGCACTACATGCACAACAGAACAGTGCATGCACTCCATACTCCCTACCTGATGTGCTGCACAACAGAACAGTGCATGCACTCCATAATCCCTACTGCTGGGGCTGCACATGCACAGCAGTGCATGCACTCCATGCCCCCCACCTGATGGCTGCTTGCACCCACACAACAGACACCTGCATGCACTCCCATGCTGATGTGCTGCACTACATGCACAACAGAACAGTGCATGCACCCCATAATCCCCACCTGATGGACATCAGAAGATGGACATCTAGATGTCAGGGTATAAGGACAGCATCCACCGGTGCCATCCTCAGGTCTTTCTAAGCAGTGAATGAGTAGTCTGATGCTTGAAGACAGCATAACCACCCCCGGCTGTCTGAATTTAAGTGAGAAGGGGGGAAACATAGAAAGCAGAGACAGGAAGATGGAGATAAGATGATTATCTGCAAAAAAACTCCAGTGGGGGAAGGGGGGGGGGACAAGTGGTCAGCAAAGAGAGTGGCGGGGGGGTGGAAGTGTGTACTGCAACACTGAATAACTTGAATATCTATAATTACAGTAAGTGGGACAAAATTGTTCTACGTTCTTTGTAGTCAATGTTGAAGCACTAATTTGCAGGACTCTCAAAGCTAAAAGTTGGGTGGTGAGTCATCTGTACAATGCTAGGAAATAAGATTTTGCAGGATGGATTAAGCAAAACCTTCTCTAGCCCTGGAGACATTGCCTAGGTTATAGTGTTTTGTAAAAGTGTGCACTGAGTTCCATGTGTCTGCCTCTAGCATGGGCTGGGTAGGGACTCTTTTAAGGAAAGCTACAGTAGTCACCCTATGTCTGGTAGAGCGGGCTTTAATATGCCCAGGTAAATCCTTTGCATAGTGAGAGTAACAGAACTTAATGTAACTGGCTATCCATTTAGAGATAGTTTGTTTGACAAGCCTGCCCTGTTTACCCTTTGGGAAAGCCACCAATAATTTTTGTTGCTGTATTAGGGGCTTCTGTCCTGTCTAGATTGTACCTGATCTCGCTATGCACATCCAGGGAGTGCAGGACTTGCTCCACCCTGTTCTGTGGATTTGGGTAAAAGACTAGCAGGTGGACAGTCTGGTTTAAAGTAAGTTCCAATACCACCTTAGGCATAAAGGATGGGATTGTTCTGAGGGTGATCCTTTCCCTATGGAAGACAGTGAAATGTTCTCTACACATGACAGCTTCTACCTCAGAAACTATCCTAGCTGATGTCAAAGCTATAAGTAAAGTGGTCTTACAGGTGAGCATCTTTAGAAAAACAGTGGCAGCAAGTTCAAAGGGAGGAAAAGGTAGTATTTCCGATATATAGTTTAGATCCCTTGCCTGAATGGAGTTCCATGTGGTTGATCTTATGTGAATCACCCTTTTAGAAAAAATTTCATGTGAGGGTGTGAGAAGATGGGTGGAACACTGTGCAGGTAAGCAGATATTGCAGGTACATGTACCTTAATACTGGAAAATGAAAGTCCTCGTCTAAAGAAGCCTGAGAGGTGCTGCAAGGCTGAACTGATGTCTGCTTTAGCAGGCTTAGTGTCATTGCTGTGACACCAAGCGGAAAATCATTTCCATTTTGCCAGGTATGATTTCCTTGCTTCCCTTAGAATGGAGGACATGTCCTTAGGGTAAGGATATAGTCCTAGATGTCACAATCTACTCCTTCATGTGGTTAACTTGAGGATGGCTGGGGGGGGGGTAATCATCCTGACTTGGTTGAAGAGATCTATCTCCTGCTGTAGGGTGCAGTCTCTCCCCTTGCTGAGAGTTTGGAGGGAGAAACAGTGTTGTGTTGGCCATAAGGGAACACTAGGATCATGCTGGCTCTGATTGCCCTGATTTTTGTTAGTACCCTGAGAAGGGGTAAGGGTGGGAATGCATACAGTAACCAGTTTGTCCATGTGAAGGAGAATGCATCCATCTTCCAAGCTCCTGTCTGTTGTATTCTGGAGCAGAAGTTCTGTAGCTGCTTGGTGGAGAGAAGCAAACAAATCTATTGAGAGGATTCCCCCACTGTATAGCCAGATCCAAGAAGACGCCTCTTTTCAACATCTATTCATTGGGGTCTAGAAGGTCCCTGCTTAGAGAATCTGTTAGGATAATGCTCTGGCCTGGAATATAAGAGGCTATGAGCATTAGCTCTATCCCTTGAGCCAGTATCCAAATATTTCTGGCAAGGCTGCACAGGTGGTAGGACAAAGTTCCCCATTGTTTGTTTATGCAACACATAACTATGGTGTTGTCTGCCCAGATTTGCACTGTCCATGGGTTTAAGTTTTGCCGAAAGGCGTTTATGCCCAAGCAGACTGCTAGTAACTCCTTTTGGATTTATATACAGCTTTCTCTGCTGTGGGGACCAAATGCCCTCTATCTTCAGGGGACCTAAGTGTGGTCCCCAAGATGAGCTATGATTGAACTGTGTCCATAGTAATGGACTTGTCTGCTTCTGGCAAAGTGAAATTTGCTCCTGAGTTCCTTTTATGGTGTTTTTTTGCCATAGGAGTTCCTTTTTCAGGTATGGAAGGAGAGGAAGTAGGGTTTCCAGGGGTTGGGTGTGCTGTTCCCAAACATTTTTTTTTACAAAACTTTAAAGTTTCCTTATGTGAAACTTTTCAAATGGGATCATGAGAATGCATGATGCCACATATTCTAATCTCCTCAGGAATTCTCTTGCACTGAGGAGCTGCTTTGGAAGCAAAATAGTCAGGTAGCCTGTCAAGAAAACAATCTTGTCTTGTGGAAGGAAGCAAGGCTTTCTGTTGAGCTGAGAGTAATAGGGCTCCTAAAAACAGGATCCTTGTTTGAGGAAGAGTTTAGGATTTTTAAATATTTAGGGTGAGAAGTCTATGGTGATCTGTAAGGCATCAAGGTTCTCCAAAGTGGATCTTCCCTAAAATGAGACAGCTGTCTAAGTATGGCTAAATATGAACCCCTAGAGAGCTACAATGTGCTATCAGAGAAGCTAGGCATTTTGTAAAACTTTGGGAGCACTGAGCAACCCAAATGGTAAAGCACAGAACTGGAAGTGGGAGTCTGTTGCTACAAACTGCAGATACTTTCTGTGACTGTCTGCTATGGAGACATGGAAGGTAAGCATCCTTTAGGTCTACGGTGACTATAGAGGCATCTTGGAAGATCATGGGTAGTAATTTCTGCAAAGTAAGCATTTTGAATTTTGGGATATTGAGGAACATGTTTAGTTTTGAGAGCTCCAGGATGGGCTTCCAGTTGCCTTCTTTTCTTGGAATTATAAAAATCCATGAGTAAAAAAAGAAGTTATGTCTTACCATAATGTTCTGTCTGTGTTGTAGATCTTTATTCATTCATTACGATTAGGACTTTGGTTCCGTCCTCAGAACCAACACGGCCGTTACCAAACTCATGCCAGCCAAAAACTCTCAGCTAAGACCTACCCATAATGCCCCACTCATAGTCTCTTCAGATCGAATTTGCCCACCCTTATATTATAGAGATAATAAAAGAGACAGTAGGAGACTCTGTCTGAGCAAACACCTTAACTAGGAAATCCTACAGTCCACCAGGAGTCCAGGCAGGGGGAAGGATGGCGGGAAGTAATGAATGAATAAAGATCTACAACACAGATGGAACATTATGGTAAGACATAACTTCTTTATCTGATGTTGTAAATCTTTATTCATTCCTTACTGTTAGGAACGAGTCCCCAGCTATCTGAGTCCTGGGTGGCCCTAAGGAAGGATATTCCTGAGCACCATAGAACCAAAAGATGCTCATCCCCTGGAGGCCAAATCCAATTTGTAATGAGTGATAAAGGTATAAGATCTTGCCCAAGTGGCTGCTGCACAGATATCATCCATAGAGGCTCTGGAATGAAAAGCCACAGAAGTAGCCATAGATCTAGTCGAATGAGCCTTTATTCTGGAAGGTAAAGACAGTTTATTTTGATGGTAGATAAAGGTAATGATGTTTCTACGCCAGGAAGATAGAGTCACTTTGGAGACAGGTCCCACAAAGGCTACAAACAATTGATCTGTTTTTCTGAAAGATTTAGTTCTGTCCAAGTAAAAGCGAAGTTGCCTATGAACATCGAGGGTATGCAAAAGATATTCCCCTCTATTTGAATGCTGAGGGAAGAAAACTGGCAGGTCAATAGACTGGTTAATTGAAAACTCAGAAATTACCTTGGGCAAGAAGCTTGGGTCAGTACGTAGGGACACACTTTCCCTGTGGAAAATCAAGTAAGGTCTCTTGACACTCAAGGCCTGCAGTTTAGATACTCTTCTCACTGAAGTAAGGGCTACTAGAAGTAGAGTCTTCCAAGATAAAAATTTTATATCACATGAATTAGAGGGTTTGAAAGGAGTGCTTGTTAATGACTGAAGCACCAAAGTCAAGTCCCAAGATTCTATAGGGGGCTTGACAGGAGGTTTAACATGCAATACTCCTTTCAAGAAGGTTTTGCACAGATGGTGTGACATAACAGAAGAATTATCAAATCCATTGTGAAAACTTGCGATAGCTGCTAAATGTACAGTAATTGTCGATGCTGAAGCTCCTGCATGTAGAAGGGTATTCAGGTACTGTGGGATCTTCTGAACAGGCATAGAGAAAGGGTCTATGTCATGATCTTTGGCCCATGTAGAGAATCTAGCCCACTTACTAGAATAAATTTTCCTGGTGGAAGGTTTTTGTGAAGCCAGAAGAATCACAAGGACAGGAGATGAAATATCAGATAGCCTGGCAATCATCGGAAGTGGAGAAACCAAGCTGTGAGCTTGAGGCTGTGGAGATTGGGGTGAATCAGTCCCTGAGGGTGAGATAGCAGACCTTGGGACTGACCCAGTACCCACGGGCTGTGAATCAGATGAGGCCATAGGAAAGGGAACCAGACTTGACGGGGCCAATAAGGGGCAATGAGGATCACTTTTCTTCTCAACCTTTCAGCTTTCTGGAGGAATTTCTGGATGAGGAGAAATGGGGGAAAGGCATACAGCAGACCCGGGGGCCAATGGTGCATCAGAGCATCCCTCGGTGACTCCCCCTGAGGAGGAATCAGGGCAAAGTAGCTTCTGCATGGGATCAGAGCAAAGTAGCTTCTGCATTTGTTGTTTAGAGGGGAAGCAAACAGATAGCAGCAAGGCCTGCGCCAATGGTGGAAGATCTGATCCGCTATTATAGGACTGAGGGACCACTCGTGAGGCATCAGGATGTTCCTGCTCAGATTGTCTGCAATAAGATTGGAAAGTACAGTTGTGTGTACACTTACCATAAATGTAGATGTTCAGTGTATTCACTGTTGCAATCATCACACTTGGGTTATCTGCTTCTTCCATGACGTCAGGTCGTCAGGGGTATAAAACAGGCAGCCGATGCCATTACATCAGTTTTTCTTGCCCAAAATGTCAGGAGCCCCGAAATAGGGAGCTGGTATATAGTGGGGAACACCACCAGTAAAAAGTAAATACCAATGCCATTAGGGATGGCCATAGAGAGGAGAAGTAGAAAGACAAAGAAAGCCAAGGGGCTGGAGGGAGGCAAACCAGGACTGCAACAGTGAATACAATCGATCATCTACATTTATGGTAAGTGTACACTACTGTACTATGTTGTTCATGTTTCACTGTTGCAGTCATCAAACTTGGGTTGACTCCCAAAGCTGAGGAACGGTGGAGGCAGTCAAAAAGTGTTAGGGTTGGCTAGTATGCCTTGCAAGAATGCTGTAGCAAATCCAGCCTTGGATTCAGAAAAGATAGGTAAGTGGTAATGCATGGTGCAGGTGTGTACAGAACTCCAGGTTGCAGCTTCCAAAATGTCCCTGGTAGGGACTCCCCTGAGAAATGCTGTAGAGTTGGAAGTAGTCCTAGTGGAATGTGGTCTGATCCCCTGTAGGGTAAGTTTTCCATGGTAGTTGTAGCAGAAATGGATGCAGTGTGCTATCCATTTGGAAATGGTTTGTTTTGAAATGGCCTTACCCTCTGCCCCTGTAGCAAAGCTGACTAGCAGCTGGTCAGATTTTCTGAAAGGCTTAGTCCTGTCACGGTAGAACCTGAGCTGTCAGTACAGTTGTGTGTACACTTACCATAAATGTAGATGTTCAGTGTATTCACTGTTGCAGTCATCACACTTGGGTTATCTGCTTCTTCCATGACTGCAGGATCCTTTCCCCTTTATTCTGGGAATTAGGTCAGCAAATGGATGGATTGGTTTAGAGCCACACTGGACACCACCTTAGACATAAAGGACAGGTTAGACCCGAGGGAAACCCTGTCAGCATGGAAGATAATAAAGGGTTCCACAGCCATCAGTGCCTACAACTAAGACACTGTCCTTGCTGAAGTTATGGCTAAAAGCAAGACTGTTTTCCAAGAGAGAAATGTTAACTCTGCTGAGGCAGCAGGTTCAAAAGGGAAGCATGAGTTTTTCCAGTACAAAGTTAAGTTCCCAGGCAGGGGTGGGTGCTCTCCTAGGAGGCCTTAAGTTGTTAGCCCCTTTCAGGAATTGTTTGATGAGAGGGTGGGAAAATAGAGGTGGCTCGGTATTATAACGAGCTGAGATGGCCGAGGCATGAATCTTAATGGAGGAGAAGGATAGGCCTCTGTGGAGTAGGTCTGCTAGGTAATCCACGATTAGAGGTAAGGAGGGCACTGCTGTGTCCTTCCCTTGAGATTGACTCCAAGAAGAATATCTTTTCCACTTTTCAGCATAGGATTTCCTAGTACTAGGCCTTCTGGCTTCAAGAATGACGTCCAGCACCTGTTTGCTGAGGGTTGCTGGTGGGGTATTCAAGGGATAAGCCAGGGTGCAAGGTTTAGGGTTTGCAATTGTGGATGCAAAATCTGTCCCTTCTGCTGAAACAGCAGGGCAGGAGTCTGGTGAAGGTGCCAGGGTAGCACTGTTGTCAGGCTGCATAAGAGTGGGTACCAGTACTGGCGTGGCCAGTCTGGGGCAATAAGAAATGCCCTTGGCCTGTCCTGTTTTATCTTGAGTAGCATTCTTGAGAGAAGGGGCAGATGGGGGAAGGCATAAATTGAGAGGTTTTCTCATAGAAAAGATAGGGCATCCACCTTCCAGGCCCTGCTGTGAGGGTTCCTGGTGCAGTATTTGCTCAACTGGTGGTTCTCGGGGGAAGCACAAAGGTCCACCTCCAGTGTCCCCCACCTCTAGATCAGAAGGTTGAAGGTGTTGGGCTCCAATTTCTACTCGTGTGGGTCTATGAGATGTCTGCTTAAGTCACCTGCCAGTGAATTTTGTTTGCCTGGCAGGAATTGTGCTTGTAGGTGCACTTGGTTGCTCAAGGCTGTGTTCCACAGGGCCATGGCTAACCTGCAGAGTGGGTAAGAATGGGTTCCTCCCTGCTTGTTTATGTACCACATAACTTTGGTGCTGTCTGTTTTTATAAGCAGTTGTCCTGGAAGGATTAGGTATCTGAAGGCTGTCAGAGCATTCTGTACAGCTAGCATCTCTTTTTGATTGATGTGCAGGTGAATCTGGCCTGGGCTCCAGTGGCCCTGAATGCATTTGCCTGCCATGTGAGCCCCCCATGCATAGTCTAATGCATCTATTGTCAGGGATTGGGCGGCGAGGGGTTGAGTGAAAAGAAGTCCCTTGTTGTGGTTGCATGCTTCTGCCCACCAAAGGAACTCTGTCCTTAGACAAGCTAGGATAGGAATGACTGTTTCCAGGTCCTGAGAATGTTGACACCAAAGACTTTTTAAGTACCACTGAAGTTTTCTCATATGCAGTCTTGCATATGGAATTAGCAGAATACATGAGACTATGAGCCCTAGGGATTGCAGTACTTTTCTTGCAGAAAGCTGGGTTCTGGTGACCATTTGTTTGAAGTAGTTTGTCAGGTAGACCTGTTTTTCTGAAGTGAGAAATGCCATCTGGGAAGCTGTGTCCAAGCTTGCTCCAAGGAATACAATCTTTTGACTGGGTAACAGTTGTGACTTCTTTTCGTTGATGGTGTACCCCAATGAAGTGAAGGCTTTTTACAAATGCCAGGTGAAGCAGCAATTCCTGACTGTCCGCCTAAATCAGGCAGTCATCCAAGTATGGGAAAATTTGGATATTTCTCTGCCTGCAGTATGCAATGGCTGGAGCTAGGCACTTTGTGAATACTCTGGGCACAGTACATAAAGCCAAAGGGAAGTGCAGAGAACTGATAGTGCATATAACATGCCCTGAAAAGTAAATATTTCCTGCATGACTCCCTTATGGGGATGTGCAGGTAAGCTTATTTTAATACTAGAGTGACTAACCAGGCATCCTTGGCTAGCATAAGGAGAAGCTGTTGCAGGGTAAGCATTTTCAATTTTGGGATCACCAGAAAGGTGTTGAGAATTGAAAGATCCAGGATTGGGCACCAAGAGCCCTCTTTTCTGGGCACCAGGAAAAGTCTGGAGTAGAAACCCTGACCCCTTTGTTCTACTGGAACAGGTTGAATAGCTCTGATAATGAGCAGGGAAAGTACTTGCTTTTGAGCCTTTGCCCACTGTGCTGGAGGAAGGTCTGGAGACCCTCTTGGGGTTGGCAGTGAATGGAAGTAGAATTTGTACCCCTGGGATACGATGTTTAGGACCCAGCAGTCCTGAGTAATGGATAGCCAGTTTTTTTGCATGAAGGGCAAGTTTTCCTTCCAGGGGCACAAGTATTTGGGAAGGGCTGGGAGGATAATTGCAAAGTCACTGTGAACTTTTTCCATAAGCGGTCGGCTTACCACTCCCTGCTTTTGGGGTGGGGGCACTCCATTGTTTAGATCTCTGCATACCCTGAGACTGTAGTTTGGGTGACCTGTTTCCCCTGGGTCTGGTCTGGGAAGGCCTGGAAGGGGCTGGAAAGGACCAGGTTTTAGAATCTCAGTGGTTGCACTTGTAAGGATTCTTTGACAGTTTGCATGGATTTAGCTTTTTCTTCCATCTTTTTAAGAACTTCTTCTGATTTTGTGCCATACAAACAGCAGCATCTGGCAATTTGGATTTGACATGATCTGGCAAGGTTTGTTCCTTCAGCCAAGCATGCCTTCTCAGTACAGACCCAGTGACTGCAGCCTTGCAAGATGCTTCTAGGGCATCAAAGCCACACTGCAAAGTATGCTTACTAACTTGGTTTGCAGAATGCATTAGCTCTTACAGATCTTTATTTTCTGCACAATATGGAAATAATACCATTTTTTGTTTAATTAGTTCCATATTATGTTGCTGGTACTTCAACATGTGAAACTAGCAATTCAATGCCCTGATGGCAAGAGTTGCAGAGGTATATACCTTCTTACCCCATCTGTCTAAAGCTCTGGAATCCCTGTCTGAAGGGGTAGGATTTTTGGCTGTAGTAGCCTTAATACCTTTATGTCCCTGGGAAATGGTCTCTGGATCCGCAGTATGATTCTTGAAGAGAAATTGGTGGTAATCAGGTACTCTGTAATACCTGTCAGGTTTCCTAGGAGCTAGGGGTAATGTATCTGGAATAAGACTGGATTCCATAAAAACATCATCTACAACATCCAGGACAGGGGGTATAGATAGAGGCCTGTACTGAGGCAACTCTAAAAATTCTCTGAGTCTCTTTTTGGACTGAGGGTAGTCTTGGCATTCCCAGTGGAAATGCTCTCAAAGTATGCAAGGTTTCACCAAAAGAAAAATCCTCTGGAGGGGAGGCAGAGGGAATGGATTCCTCTGCATCTGAATCCTCATAGGCTGATAAAGGCATGTCCTGACAATCAGAAGGATCAGAGTCATCGGACTCCTGGTCTGTAGAATCAGAAGGAAACTCAATTCTTTGTCTCTTAGCAGGGGAAGGCTGGCTTCCCCTAATTAGGGTAATAAGGTCTTCAGCCATTCTAAGCATTTGTTTTTGTGGCATGGGAGCTTGAGCATGTGCTTTGGTCGTCGGTTTTCTAGGCATAGTGCGCACTCTGGGCCTAAGAAACTCAGTCGTTTTGGCTAAAGACAAAGTTGTTGGTTTGATTCGAACATCATTAATACACCCTCAGAAGCCGGTGCCTGCACAGCGGCTCCAGACCCATCCAAGGTACAAACATCCGCAGGTTCCATAGTCGAAGAAGCATCTCACAGCATACCGGACTCTGAATGGGTCTTAGCAGAGGCCTGCGAATCCATAGAAGCGGGCATCAGAAAGGCACCTCACTGAGTACCGGTGGACTGGTGACTAGCGTAACAGAAGCGTCTTCGGCAGTTTTGGACCTATATGGTCGATTTTTATCTATACGTGTTTTCGGAAGATTGGTAGTTGGATGGTTTATCGAAGCCATTTCGGAATATGGAGAACAAGCGCAAAAGAATTTAGCGACAAAGATAGCCTGACGACGAATGGTTCGGGCGTTAAACAAAGCACAAAACCAACAGCGAGGGACGTCGTGGTCTGGGCCTAAACAGGTGACGCAGTAGGAATAAAAATCTCTGTGAGGTATTTGCTTTCCACAGGCAAGTTAATTGTTAACTTTTTCTGACATCGGTTAGAGCAAGAAAAAAGATTCCCCAATGGGGTATTTAGCTTTAGAAGACTTCAGGATTATAACCCGAAAAAGAAAATTTCAGGTAGCGGCCGACCGGCACTTGCGAACTGCTTCTGCTTCGGGCTTCTCCTTGGCAAGAAAGACTGATGTAATGGCATCGGCTGCCTCTTTTATAACCCTGATGACCTGAAGTCATGGAAGAAGCGACATCATCTGATGCAGAAATACTAAGACTCTGGTATTCGGGCTGACTGAGGGATACCTGCAGGCAGATAACCCAAGTGTGATGACTGGAAAAGTGAAACACGAAGAACATCTCCCGGGAATGTGCATTGCTATAAGAAAGTGGTTGGAAGCTATCGCCCAGTGCTAAATTCTCATGGCTTCCCAACACAGGGGGTAAGACCTGGTTCCACCTTGTTTGTTTATATACAAGACGACTGACATGTCCGATTGAATTGCAATGGTCCTGGAAGGGAGGGATGCATGGAACGCTTGCAATGCTAAGAAAACTGCCTTCAATTACAGGACACTGATGCGCAAATTGGCCTCCATGGGGGACCAGGTGCTTTGGACCGTCTTTCCCTGGAAATGCCCCCGCCACCCTAGCAAGGAAGAGTCCATGGTCACCGTGGCCCTGGGCTGAGGAAGGCAAAACAGTCAACACCAAATATTTGATTCTGGCTTCATCCACCAAAGCATTTCTTTCTTGCAAAGATTTGTAAGGCATATCAAGTGGTCGAGAGGATGGGTTAAGATAGATCATTGTGAAGAAAGGAGCCACTGTACTAGTCTCATATGCAATCTCGCCAGTGGAACTAAGGTAATGGTTGCTGCCAAAGATCCCAATAGTTGTAGTACAAGGCATGCTGGTACAAAAGTTTGCTGGAGGAGGACTTGAATCTGGCTTCTTACTTTTGAGAGCCTGTGAGGAGGAAGGGAAGCTTGGCAGGATGTTGTGTCGAAGAACGCTCCAATAAATTCCAGTGTTTCTGTTGGGGACATTTGAGATTTTTCCTTGTTGATTGTAATCCCTAAGCAAAGAACAAGGCCTTGAGTGTAAGGGAGGCTGTGAATGAGAAGATTCCTGGTTGTGGCGGTAAGGAGCCAATCGTCTAGATACCGAAACACCTGGAATCCTTATAGTTGAAGATGAGCTACTACAACTGCCATACATTTGGTGAACACTCTGGGGGCTGTCTAGAGACCGAATGGCGGTACCTTGAACTGGTAGTGATTGGCTCTCAGCCAGAAGTGGAGAAATCTCCGGGAGCGCTTGTCCATCTTTATGTGGGAATACGCATCCTGGAGATCTATAGAGCACATCCAGTTGTCCTTCCCTAGAAAGGGGAGGATGGACTGTACTGTGACCATCTGGAATTTTTGAGGTTTTATGAATTTGTTTAGTAAGCTGAAATCCAGGATTGGTCTCCGGTCCCCTGTCTCTTTTAGCACTAAAAAGAACCTCGAGTAAAAACCGGATCCTCTCTGGTCTGGTGGGACTGGATGGATGACTATTTTTCTTAGCAGCTTTTCGATTACTAAGGCTGCTACCTCCCTCTGACTGGGTGGAACATCAGGGATTCGTTTGACAGGTCTGGGAGTAAGATCGAATGGGATATGGTAGCCTCCGGATATTATTCTCTGCACCCATGCATCCATAGTGATGAGTTGCCAGGCTTGTAGGTGCAGGGAAAATCAACCCCCGACTGCTTCCAGAGGAAAGCAATCGGGCTGCTGCTCAGGAGCACTGGTAGGGTCGGCTGGAGAAGGAATCTCTCACGCCCTGGTTGAGCAGACCCCCTCTACCCCAAAAGGGGAGTCTTCTGGATGAGTTCCCCATCTGGCCTGGGGGGATTGCTCAGCACGAGTGCCACAAAAAGATCCTTGGGAATTCCTGAACCACAATTTTCCTCCCCTCTGGTTCCTGGAATAGGATCTCTGGGGGGTGGAAAAATGTATGCCCACAGCAGGCAAGGTCTTTCCAGCTTTCTCACTTCGTGATAGTGTGTCTCTTACTTTGGGACCAAAAAGGGAAGATTCATCAACAGGCGCATTGACGAAGGAAGATTTAAATGGGTCTGTAAAATCACACAAACACATCCAAGCATGCAGTCTCATAACAATGCCTGATGCGGCTGCTCGAGCTGCCCCCTCGGTGATGTGAGATATCAAGCGCATCAAGGAGTTCGAGATAGATTCCAGGGTAGCTAGCTGTAAGGTGACAGTGTCACGCACCTCATCAGGCAGTACCCCTACCAAAGAGGCAGACATTTCTGAAATTAGATCTCTCTGGAGGCGAGTGAAATGTGCCAGATAGTTCAGCGATTGAACGGCAAAGGTCGATGAAGTGTAGGTCTGCTTCCCCAGTCTGTCCATAACCTGAGACTCCCTGTTCGGGGGATGCACATTGGAACTATCTTATGCCAGTTCCCTCTTGGTGGCCGCCGCCACGACCATAGAATCAACTACTAACTGCTTGGACCAATTGGGATGGTCTTCAGGCGTGGATAAAATTTTGTATGACCTCTGGGGGACAGGTTCTACATTGTCCTGGGCCATCCAGGCACGCTGCATGATCAGTTTTACAAGCTCATCCACAGGTGGGGTCACCCAGGAAGTAGATGGATGAGTACGGAAGGCCTGCAAGAACACTGATTCCTCTGAAGGGTTAGAGGACTTCCAAACTCCCCTCTGCTTAAGGATCTCGAGAATATCTCCAAATGAAACATCTTCCGGGGGAGACCGTGGGGACCCTTCTCCCTCATCGCAATTGGTGTACTCAGTGATAGATTCCTCAGGGGATTCAAGGTGCTTCCTCTTGCACAGTTTCTTCCGGGGTAGCTCCTCAGTGGGATCTTCTGAAGAGGACTCCGGAGAAAGGGTTCCCTTCAAGGGAAGGTCTTGCAGCTCCCGTGCTTGGGATCCCAGAGTAAGAGGTTGGGACAGCTGCATGCTAGAGGGGGGGTTCTGGTGTTGATGCCATTGGTGCTGACTGCGAGCCTGTTGAGGCAAGGACCCTCTCCATCACCTGGAAAGCAGGCCCGCCCGATGAGGGATGGGAGCCCGGAAACAAGAAGGACAATCTCAGAACCGGGGTCACATGCCACCCTGAGGAGCCTGCCTCCAGGTGAGGAGCTCCATGAGGACTGGTAGCTGTTGGTGGAGCCGTGGCCATAGACGGCGCCAGCGAAAAAATAATGGCCGAACTAGGAACCACAGTGCCGACAGCCCAATCAGCGCTCTTAGAGTGCACCGGTTCCAAAAGAGCCATTGCATCAACAGTAATCGGTGCCAAAAGGGGAACCTCCACAGTTGGAGCCGAGACAGTATGCACCAGGGTGGTCATCAGTACCGAAGTCTCCGGGGCCTGGGAAGAGGCCGGAGGATATACTGGTGAGTATACCATGGAAGTTTCCATTCCAAAGGGGATGAAAGACCTAGCAGGGGTGGGCAATCCTCTAGGTGCCAGAAGCTGGTCCACAACCCTCACTACATCTCGTTCTGAAAGGCTCTTGGTGGATCTGTAGGAGGCTGCTGAAGGAGAGTCAGGTCTTTTAAGAAAGGGGCTAAATTGGTGCCCGAAAAAGGGTTGTAAGTTGGAGAATATCTGGTTCTGGGAAGGTATTCAACCTTTGGAACTGACGGAGTCATTGTCTGTGAAGCAGTATAAGCTATCGGCACCATGGGTGGGGATGGTGCCGATGTGGGTATGGTAATTAAAGCCGGTGTCAAGACCAAGGACAGCACCGAGGAGGATGGTGCCGAAGCTGGTACAGTAATAGAAGTCAAAATTAGAGGTGGCACTGAGGTGGAAGACATAGAGCCTGGTGCCGAGGTTGTCTGTGCCGAAGGCGCCGGAGAAGCTCGGTGTTGACTCGGTTCTGAAACGGCCGGAGATGTAGGAACCAAGTGACTCCGTTTCTCTTTGTGTTTTTTAGTCTTAGGAGGTGGTGAGACCTCCGTCCTAGAGAAAGCCTCCGAAAAGGGAGTTTTCATCATACCCTTCAATATCAACTTGTTTTTACGCTCAGACAAAGTGCGATTGCTGAAGCTGGAACAGATATCAAACAAAGCATTAACGTGGTCAGTGCCCAAAAAATAAATGCACCGAGCGTGACCATCTGACTTGGGTATCTTACACCCGCACTTATCACACTGCTTAAAACCCAATTTGGCTTTTTCAGACATAATGACAAACACCACACTAGTCCAAGCGACAAGGTAAACAGTCAAAAAACAACAACAGCAAAGTTAAAGAGAATAGTTTTTTTTTTTTTTTAATAACCAGATAGAAGAAAGTGAAGAGTACCAACAATGGTACTTAGAAATACCACAAGTAGTAGGAAAGAGGGCCTACCTAAGGTAGGAGAGAGGGAAAGTACCTACGATGGTATAAAAGAAACTACCAAAGGTAGAGGGTAGGGAATAGAACAAGTAGAGAAGTCTATAGACGAAAGATGAAAATTAGCGAAAAACTGATTAAAAGGTAAGGTACTTATAGGAATTTACACAAAAACTCTACACTTAGCTTTGAGAGAAAAGGCTTGGCGCTTCAGATGAAGAACACGGCAAATGAGATCTGAAGAGACTATGAGAGGAGCGTTATGGTAGGTCTTAGCTGAGAGTTTTTCGCTTGTGCGAGCTTGGTAACGGCCATGTTGGTTCCAAGGACAGAACCGAAGTTATAACAGTAAGGAATGAATAAAGATTTACAACATCAAATGTGTTTTTCCTTTTGTCCTGGAGGGACAGGCTGGATGGAACCTTGCTGAAGTAGCTCCCTGAGAATAAGTTGTAAGAGGCTTTTTTGTTCTTTTGGTGGTTTTGGAATGCCCAAGAAGGGTGGGATTTCACTGAACTAGATATAGTATCCCTTCTCTCTGATGCCGAGGATCCACTGTTGCCTGGTAATGGATTTCCACTGGTTAGGAAGGAGAGCTCTCCTGCTACAGCTTTGGAAGGGATGAGAAACGGTAAGGGAGAGTGGGCTAGAACACAGTCACAGTTGCTGTCTGTGTTGGGTGGCTTCTTTGGAGCCGCCTACCCTTTGTGATTATTCTGTTTGCCATCTCCTTGATTATTTTGGTCTTTTACCATTGGGAGGCCTCCCCTTGTCTTGTCTAGGTGGAAGAGGCCAAGGTTTTGAAGGGTAATTCCTACTATACCTCGGGGTTGGAGACAAGTAAAATTCTTTCACAGTTTTAATTTGCTTTCCTTTTTTTGCCAAGTTTCTCAAAAGTTTGTTCATCTGGAGGACCAACAAGGAATTCCTTGTCTAACAGGGTATCCAGTAGTTCAGCCTTTACCTGATCTGACAAGGGGTGAGTTCTTAGCCATGCATGTCTTTGGATGACAGAATCTGTGACAGCTGCCCTGAAAGAAGTATCTTTTTTCGGAAATGTCGTGATCCTATGTCTCTTTGTCTTTTCACTTTTTTTAAATGACGCTAGCAGACGCCAGACTCTGCGGAAGCCCTGTGGTAGTGGACTGCAACACTACCAAGGAAGCTGAAGAAGAGTACTCCGTATGAGCGACAAATATCCTGGTCATACATCAAAGAGTTCCTGCAGGGAGTTCTGTACAGTCAGGAAATATCTTGGTCATACATCAAAGAGTTCCTGCAGGGAGTTCTGTACAGTCAGGACAGTCAAAGACGTTGTGCTGAGCTACAAGCAGAACAGACAGTACAAGCCAAAACCTTTATGCAGGATTTGCTTCCCCCACTTCAAGCAATTGTTGACTTTTTTGAACATTAAACTAAGACAGAAATTTCCCCAACAGGGTACTTATCTGACTACAAGATGCTTCTCTGGAAACATGAGCCGACCATATGGACTGCAAGTGTTATGAACATATATGAAGTAAATCTAACTGCATAGCTAGAAAGACCTGAAGATGACACCCTTCTTATACTTTGCTGCCCAGATGGCAGGCTTCAGACATTCGTTGGCTGGGGAAGATGCAAAGACTCTGGAAATCTGGTGGTTTGCAGGCTTCTGCATGGCAGGAAGACCCAAGAATCAGTACTGTAATACTGACTACAAAGAACATCTGAGTGACAAAAAAATAAGGCAGGAGAAAATACCCACAGTATAAGTTAGGAGGGCGCAAGACTAGTGTTGGGGCTGATGTGGGAAAGGCATAAGATGTCAAGCAAACCCAAGCCTGACCCACTTGAAGCTGCAGCCAGCATCACATGATTCTGTCAGCTGCTCCTCTATTTATTTACAGTACAGTGTTTGCCTGTATTAATTCAGTCAACATCAACTACGCTGAAGTTCACAAAACAAGTGTAGATGGTATCAGATACAGCTGCAACACATATGTCACTACCAAGAAAGAGAAAGAACAGAGGAGCATTCCCAGGGCACACTTTGTGGGACACATAAGAAGCACACATAGACTCAACCACCTGATGCAAGTCATCAACAAGAAGGCAGGGGCTGCCACGGGAACAGTAACCCTTCAAGCAAAAGTCAGAGCTAGAAGTTTGAGGTTTGTACCTGTCTGTTTTCTGGCAGGTATCCAGAGTTACACTGAAATTCACAGAATGGTTACCATCCAAAATCTCTTTTAACTGACGCTATTTCAAGTGTCCACATTCTGATCACATGTTGGCACTGTGGTAAGCAACAGGAAAAGTCTCAAGACTCTTTAGCAGTGTCGGGCAGCACAGTTAAATCTCTGGCATTGGTTGCAGTTGTGATTGCATATGAAGGCAAAAGACAAAACAGGCAAACCTTGAATGGCTTTGCTTAAATATCAGACAACTACAGAGATATCTCATGTGTTTGGGAGTTTAGGCAAAGATCTCTCTTTTGACATTCATGTGTTTGGGAGTTTAGGCAAAGACCTCTCTTTTGACACTCAAACCCATTCCTATAATTGCAGCCAATTTGGGAGACAGACTTCTAAGATGGCTGCACAATGAACAGCTGGTTGATTGGAGCTCTCCCAGTGTGAAAACTCACATTGTTAAAAAAGTCAGTAAAAGTTAACAATTTTGGTATATTTCAGTCACTGCCTACATGCCAGTACAGATGAAATCTGGAAAAGCTAAGAGAAGATTAACCTCAGGAATGCAAAGGAAAAACTCTGAAAACCTTGCATCTGTTCAGTAAAAAGCAGTTAAAGTTTCATCTTTAGTACAGGAGATGGCTTTCAGTAATTTAGATAAAAAAAAAAAAAAATCAAATGCACTTATAAGGTGTTTAAAATACATAAGACTCTGGAAGAAAACATAAAGCAAATGACAACAAAAGAACAGAAAATTCTTTAAGTAGCTATTCGGATGAGCTGGCTGATTTAAATGCAGAAATCAGAGGATGAAAAGAAGAAACGGCTAGCTGAATTTGAGGCTTCTCAAGAAAAACTGTTTAAAAATAAGAGAGTTAGAAGACGGAGCATGCAGGGGAAAACCTGGGATTTCCTGCAATAGTAGTAAGCCGCGGTGGTGCAGCGGTAGTGTTGTTGCCTCACAGCAAGAGGTTCTCCCGTTCGATTCTCGGCTGGAGTGCCTTCTGTGTGGAGTCTGCATGTCCTCCCCGCAGTCAAGTGGTGTTCGAAAGACATGTGTAGAATGGATGTGCCTTCGGTGAAGGTTGGGAGTCGAGCTGGCACCTCGGCACCCGTAAAAAATCGACTGCCAATCATTAGCGGACCGGAGTTCCCCTGTGGTGAACCCTAACCGGAAAAAGCCGAAAGAAGAACAAACAAACCAAAAAAAACTGTAAGGAATACATTGCATTACTTTTAAGAATGCACACATAAGTACTGGACTGGTATTCCACAACAGGATTTTTAACTGAGGGAGCACATCATGTGTATGTTCTTAATCTAACCATGAGAGAGTAAACAAGACGCATATATTAGTAAAGATGCAGTTATACCAGCAGTAATGGCTGCTCCTGACAAAACTGTGGTTGAAAGTTAATATTCAAAATTGAGAACACCACAATGTTTGTGGGAAAGGATTATTCACTGTATACCAGGCAGAAGAGAAGCACATTTTTCCTGGCAAACAGAAGAAGTTGAGTGACAGGTGTGAGATTCAGGTTGATATATCCAGCTGTCTTCAGAATATTTTTCCTTTTTGATCAAAGGGTACTCTTTTTCTCAATCTTCTCACAATAACAAAGCCTACAGTGGGAATCTAACATTGAAACCTTATCTACTATTCCAAGGGAAAAATAACTGAGAAAAAGCTCACCAGCTGACTAGAAAAAATCAGGAATATCCAGGACTTGAACCAGAGACTGGTGTTGGAGATGTCAAGATGATGAGGAAAAAGACCAGCTGCAAAGTATCATTTCCATTTGATACAGTTTAGACACAAAAACTTTGGATCTGCAAGAAAAACAGTCTGAAAAAGACTGGACGTTTGTTGACTGTGTTAAACTGATGGAATGACTAAAGCAGAATCCACACTTTGTTGTTAATGTTTAAAAGGACAATGAAAGAATTAAAAATGTAACTGCAAGTAAAAACAAGTTTTTGTTCTTATTGATATTTGTATAGTAAATTTCCTGAAGTAAATTCCATGTTATTATATTGAAAACCAGTTATTTACAGCATGCAAAGGAATTTTAAAAATGAGGTGGGTGGGAATTTTATCAGTGACTACTGTCCATGCTAATGACGTTGAAGTAAGAAAGTACGTTTTTCCCCTTACTCTAATGTATTCAGGCTTTACAATGTAACAGGATAAGAAAGGTTGGAAGTAACTAGTTAAACAATCAAAATGAAACAAATATCAAAACACCAATGTCGCTTGAACAATGTAGCAGCCAGACTGTGTTGAATAAATTCGTTTAATCAATTCTGGTACCTCGGCCTTCGCCTTCTCATGGAATAAATGTAATACACAATACAGTCCCTTATAAATCATCCTGAAACAATTTACATAAGTAATTGATTTCAATAAAACAATTGAATATTTTTCTTCTTAAAGCCAAAACTACTTTTCCAAAAAACTTTTTTTAAAAACAACATGCATTATTTAGCATGTCCCAAAATAAACCATTTCATAAATAGATTCAGTTTTTGGATATAGAACTTTATGTAGGATCTGACAATAAAGTGCAATATAAGCCTTTTCATAAGGTTACAGCAGCCAACAATTTTTTGCACGCATCTAGCATGCATAGTATTTGTCTCAAAAATTCCCTTCCATTAGGAGAGTTTAAACGAATTGCGACAAATACCTCGAATGGATAGGATGAGTATTGAATTTAACAAAATTGAGACAAAACTCAATGCAAGAGGTTATTCTAATAATATAATAAAGGAAGCTACAGAGCATGTTGAATATGATTTAGGAATGAGGGGTTCAAATAGAAAAAGGCTTATACATAAAACAACTTATTTGGAGGAAACTAGGAACCAGGTTTCGAGTGTTAGAGGGGATGCAAATGAGGAGAGTATATTTTTTGTTAACAAATTTTCAGATTTTTCTAGTATTTTAAGGAAAGTAGTATTGTCACTGTGGCCTATCATTGTTGGAGATGATAAGGCAGGAAAATTGTTTCCCAACACAGTAACATTTTCCTATGGTAGATTTCAAAATTTGAAGGAAATATTAAATACTAGAAGCAAGTTAACAAGGAATAGAAAGGTAGGGACTTACCAGTGTGGGAGATGCAAGGTTTGTGCTAGAGTTAGAAATTTAGATGGATCAAGAATTAACAACGTGAGATATAATGCTTTGGAATTTTTTGATTGCAACTCTTCTGGGGTGGTTTATATCATAGGGTGCAACTGTGCAACCCAGACATGGTATATTAGACAGACCAGAAGGAGAGTCAAGCTCAGAATTCTCGAACATTTGGGAGACATCAGGAACAGGAGGTTTGAAAGTCCGGTGGCCATTCATTTTTGTGAACAGCACAGGGGACTTTCTGATGGGCTAGTTTTTTGTGTTTTAGGTAAACCAAATGATGTGGGTGACAACAATTCAGGTTTTCATAACAGGTTGTTGGAAATGGAATCTAGATTTATTACAAATTATAATACTCTTTTTCCTAATGGGATGAATTTAGAAATGTAAAGTTAAAAAAGTTTATAAATTTTGTATAATAAAAGTATTTTATATATATTTTTTATTTTTATGAAAATTGTTCTATTTATGAGATGGTTTATTTTGGGACATGCTAAATAATGCATGTTGTTTTTAAAAAAGTTTTTTGGAAAAGTAGTTTTGGCTTTAAGAAGAAAAATATTCAATTGTTTTATTGAAATCAATTACTTATGTAAATTGTTTCAGGATGATTTATAAGGGACTGTATTGTGTATTACATTTATTCCATGAGAAGGCGAAGGCCGAGGTACCAGAATTGATTAAACAAATTTATTCAACACAGTCTGGCTGCTACATTGTTCAAGCGACATTGGTGTTTTGATAAAGGTTGGAAGTAAGCAATATTATTTTGTGATCTTAGGCGGTTGGGGAGTACTGACCATATAATCTTCTGAGGAGCAATTGGCGACCAGAAGTGCAGAAAGTAGATATGGAAGACTTGTAAAACAAAGGCAAAAAAGGCCACTGATTTTTGAAGCTAATAAAGTAGAGGTAGCAGAAACAAAATTGTATGCTATCTGAGAACAGTTCCACCAAGCTGCTGGAAAGGTCTAAGAATGAAGTACTGTGGACAAGTTCCAAGATGGTATATGAAACAGTGGACTAACTCACTGCAAAAAAAAAAAAAAAAAAAAGTGGGACAAAGGTGGAATCTGCAGCCAGTGAGATTCAAACTATTATTGTAGTGACAGAAGTCAAAAGTTCAGCAACAGACATGGGTGCTTGATGACTGGATTCTTTAACGGAGGAAGCAGGCACGAAGATCACCAAGCAGTAATGACATACTGACAAAAAGGATGGCAAAACACCAGAGTACAGATTGGACATAAATCACTGATTTCATTAAGATGGGATGAACATGAAACAGGGTGCACACAAATAACCAAGAAGTTCCACTGGTCAGGTGTTAAAAAATAACACTAAAAAGAAAAACTCAAGGCAACACTGTTGCTGGTTTGACAAAAAAAGTCACAGGAAAACCCCCTTGTACAGTGTAATCCTACTATCAGGGTAGAAAGTCTGTAAAACCAAATGAAAAGGATCCAGAAAGCAAATGCAGCTCAGTAACTTCCTACTGCCAACAGTGAGGGTCATGCAGTGGTGCTAATCATGGTGGCAGTACTACCTATGTGGGCTAACCTGTCCTGTTTAAGCTGACAGCATCTAGAATTCAGACTACACACAGTGCTTCTGCTCAATGTAGCTTCCATTGTGGTAGTGACTGTGTGGTACTCTAGGCCATATTAAACACACTAATTCTGAGAAAAATAACATCAGATGAAAAACAGAAATCCTGCTTTTCTTTTTCATCTCACGTTTTTTTTTCTTTCTGTCTGCTTCTGAGCTCTAGGGAATCATGGTACAACCTGTCTGCAGTAAAAAAAAAAAAAAGAGCTGCACTTCATTTATATAGCTGCTAGTAATAATTAATGACATAAAAATTGGCAAGACATCAAACAAAAGGCAAGCAAATGCCACATGCAAACCAGGGGTAAAGTTTCTGCAGTTTTTTCGGGTTACAGGAAAAGTAATCAGTTTACGGTAACCATATTAGGCTAAAACAAACTGGCATTTCAGCAGTAAAGAGCTCAAATGTACAAAAAAGCACTAGAATGTCTAAAGACCAAAACAGCGATCACAAGCAAAATGGCAGAGTCCGATAAAAAGGAGCACAGAGTTATAAAGACAAAAACAGAAAAAAGCAAGCAGAAAACCTGTACTGCTAGCCTACCTGCTGTCATCTTGCAAAAAACCTGTAGGGAATGTATCCCCAGAAGGGAAGCAGTCCTGGTTGAGCAGGAAGAATAACATTTCCCTAGTGAATGGGTGTCCTGAATTTTGATTATGAGCTGTTATTTCATGGAAGACAATCTCAGCCACACCATACTGCAGAGGCTCACAACTAAGCCTGTGATCCTAGCCAAAATATTTGCAGTCAGTTACACTGGAATATAAAAACCCATCCTCAATATTTTCCATGACCTTCCTCACTAAGTGGGACCCAAATTGGGACATGATAGATGAAAAGTTGAGAGCCCTAAGCCCCAGTGTGGTGGAGGAGTAAACTTTCTTGCCTCACTTGTTCAAAGCAGAAAACTCTTTGCTAAGTGGCCAAACAAAATGCTGTCATCAATGAGACTGCATACAAACAGCATCAGGATACTTGGTTAAAGAGCACTGCGCACTAAGGCTAAGGCTTGCACGGTGTGTAATACTGCATACAAAACAGCATCAGAATAGTTGGTTAAAGTGCACTGCACGCTAAGGTTAAGGCGTGCATGGTGTGTGAGGCTGCATACAAACAGCATCAGAATACTTGGTTAAAGTGCACTGCACACTATGGCAAAGGCTTGCATGGTATGTGAGACTGCATGCAAACCAGCATCAGAATACTTGGTTAAAGTGCACTGCACACTAAGGCTAAGGCTTGCACAGTGTGTGAGGCTGCATGCAAACAGCATCAGAATAGTTGGTTAAAGTGCACTGCACACTAAGGCTAAGGCTTGCACGGTGTGTGAGACTGCATACAAAACAGCATCAGAATACTTTGTTAAAGTGCACTACACGCTAAAGCTAAGGCTTGCATGGTGTGTGAGACTGTATACAAAACAGCATCAGAATACTTGGTTAAAGTGCACTACACTCTAAAGCTAAGGCTTGCACGGTGTGTGACTGTATACAAAACAGCATCAGAATACTTGGTTAAAGTGCACTGCACACTAAGGCTAAGGCTTGCACAGTGTGTGAGAGTGCATACAAAACAGCATCAGAATAGTTGGTTAAAGTGCACTACACGCTAAAGCTAAGGCTTGCACAGTGTGTAACTGTATACAAAACAGCATCAGAATACTTGGTTAAAGTGCACTGCACGCTAAGGCTAAGGCTTGCACGGTGTGTGAGACTGCATATAAAATAGCATTAGAATACTTGGTTAAAGTGCACTGCACGCTAAGGCTTGCACGGTGTGTGAGACTGCATGCAAACAGCATCAGAATACTTGGTTAAAGTGCACTGCACACTAAGGCTAAGGCTTGCACAGTGTGTGAGGCTGCATACAGACAGCATCAGAATACTTGGTTAAAGTGCACTGTACACTAAGGCTAAGGCTTGCACAGTGTGTGAGGCTGCATACAAACAGCATCAGAATACTTGGTTAAAGTGCACTGCACGCTAAGGTTAAGGCTTGCATGGTGTGTGAGACTGCATACAAACAGCATCAGAATACTTGGTTAAAGTGCACTGCAAACTATGACTAAGGCTTGCATGGTGTGTGAGACTGTATACAAAACAGCATCAGAATACTTGGTTAAAGTGCACTGCACACTTAGGCTAAGGCTTGCATGGTGTGTGAGACTGCATACAAAACAGCATCTGAATACTTGGTTAAAGTGCACTGCACACTAAGGCTTGCACTGTGTATCTGGTTTCTTGGGGGTTTACGAGACAGAGTCAGAGAGCCTCCGGTCTGCTTAGAGTGCTTCCTTAATAATTTGTCCACAGAAGGGATAAACCAGGTTCCTCAGGCCTCTTCCCTGAAACTTTGTAAAGTTCTTCTGGAGGGAAAGCACAAGGCTGAAGGAGGTCTATACAGTTCCTTACAAACCTGAGGCCCTCTGCAAAGTAGGGGTCGTCCTTAGGGGAAGTGGGAATGGGTGGACTCTTTATTCTTGTCCATGTCAGAAAAGATACTTTAGGGTCTTGTGAATCCTTGAAGGAGCCTGAGTGGGGAAGTCCAGTGTACTTCCCACCCTGCCTTTCAAACAGCAGGCTTACATGATGGCAAATGAGGCAGTCAGTAGTGCTGATGTCAGAGGACATGAAAGAGGTCAATGCCTGACCGGAAGTTTGCTTCACATCATGGTCCCTACTCATTTGATCACATTCCAAAGTCTCAAGCTCCCACAAGACATCAAATAAACAATATGCCCCAAGACCTACTAGTCTAAGTGGGTTATGGAGGCCAGTCCAAGACAGGAGTCCTCTGTTGTGAGTACTGCAGATTCAAGACTAGGTGACTCAAGGGTCTGATTCCCCAAATTAGGGCTGCCAGCCTCAGTCACCAGCCATTAAACTGACAGCTTGGAAACACAAAAAACATACGAAGCAAAGATCTAGTGCAAACATGAATTTTCACTAGATAAGGATAAACTCATCACCTGCACTAGCCTGGGGGATATACTGATATATGCATGGGACTACTAATAAGGATTTTTTGGCTGCTCCTCATGTGTGAAGCTGTCAATGCCCATTATCTTTTTTTTGGGCAGAAGGGAGGCCAAAAGCTTCTTCTTGTAGTGCCTCTGAAAGATACATTAAATCTGGCACTTGCAGCCATATTTTGCAATGCATTCCTCTCTGAAACAAACACAATACCAATGCTGGTAATGATTTGTAGTCTAACAGCAATGCAGATACTGTGTGTGTTATTTAGATAGACTTGTGCTGTGGCACTTACATGAAGTACTCAGTTCTCTAGTTGCTGTACTTACTTAGACAGGGGTTCTAATCTCACTGCAGGTGTGTGTGTCTGTGTGTCTGTGTGTGTGTGTGTGTGTGTGTGTGTGTGTGTGTGTGTGTGTGTGTGTTCAGTTAGTTGACATTCAAGAGACCATTTTGTGGGAGGTTGGCATTAATCGTTAAGGTGTTTGCCTTACAGACCCAAAGCTGCAGATTTTGATTCTCACATGGGGTAATTGGCTAGGCTTAAAATGGCCTGCAAGGGCAGTTAGCCTAGAAATAGTCTATGAATCTATATACAAATGCAGAACTTCACTAAGGTGTGATGAGGGAGATGATTTTGTTTTAGCTATGATACAGAACTGGAATTGCCTAGACATGTTAAGGCCTTTCTTTATCTAATTATGGTGGCTGCCAAAAAAACAGTAATTAGAAAATGGAAATCACCATCCAAACCAACTATATTAGAAGCAGCGAATATAGTAACAGAGATAAAACAACTGGAATTGAGATCTTTAGGAAAAGGTAGGAGCAAAATCCATGAACAATACATACAGGGGAGGAATGAGGTTTAAAAGAAGGCAGGACTTAAATGAGCTATATAATGTTTGACTGAAAATGACTGGGTAGATTATAAGTGATGTACAATGTTTGCAAATGGGAGTGTGTCAGTATGCTTTTGTGATGTAAAATGCATGCAACTAGGAGTGTGTCTATGTGGTTCGTTTTCATTTATATAAATGTATGATTGCGTATGTTGTAAGTGATGGTTTAATCTTCTTCTTCTTCTTTCTGCTTTTTCCTGGTTAGGGGTTGCCACAGCGGATCACCTGTCTGCTCATGATTGGCAGCGGAGTTTTATGGTGTCGAGTTGCCAGCCCGGTGCCCACCCTTCCACTAAAGGCACACAAATGCACACACTCACTCCTAGGGCCAATTTAGAGTGTCCAATCCACCTACTGCATGTCTTTGAGATGTGGGAGGAAATCGGAGCACCCGGAGGAAACCCACGCGACCACAGGGAGGACATGCAGACTCCGCACAGAAGACACACCGGCCAAGGATCGAACCGGACAACCTCTTGCTGTGAGGCAGCAATACTAACCCCTGCAATATGGGTTTCCTCCAGGTACTCCGGTTTCATCCCACATCCCAAAGACATGCTGTAGGTGGGCTGGACACTCTAAATTGGCCCTAGGAGTGGGTTGTTTAAAAAAAAAGAGCAGGAAGTGACTAATGTATGTAATGTTACTTAGGTTATATGATATATAGCAATACATGAGTAAAGTATAATGTTTGTTAATGTTAATTTAATACAGTTTGATTACTTTTGCATAAATGTAAATTTGCCTATTTCACAAGTGATAATTCAATAAAGGTGTTTAAAAAAGGATAGGAAGGACTTAGATCTGAACTGTGTGAGCAGAAAAAAAAAGAATTTGGAGACTCAGAGACAAATACATATACAGCCAGTGTGTTACACTATGGTATACGTAAGTATGGGTGCACAGCCATCCTTTTTTGCGGATCCTTTCCTTATGGTGTTTGGTAGACAACAAGGTTTCATTGGTTGGACTCAACACTTCTCCCAAGCAAACCCCCACAAACCGAGCTACATTGTGCAGACCACTCTTTTTCTATCCTTGCTCCTAAAATATGGGAATCTTTCCCCAACCACATGAAGAAACTGCAATACCCCTTTCTCACCTTTAGAGCTAAACTTAAAAAAATTCCTGCACTCTAGATCAAACTACTTGCCACATAGCAGGCCACATTATTTAAGGGTTTCTCAACCTCTAGCCTCTCTCTCAGTTACTAACACATCCTAATTCCTCCACCATCCCTTGTCCTAGCTCTCATTACCCCTCAGCACTTCCACCATGATATAAGCCTGATATAAATAATGTGAATTGTAAAATTTGCATTTATCTCATAACTGTTGCTACATGTAGTAACTGCTATCGTACAGTGATTGTTATATACTTATACTTTCTGTTTGTTTTTTGATAAGTACACCTCACTGCATCTCTGTTCCTTTTTTTTTTTCTTTGTGAATTATTTCACCCGGACAGTCCCTGCAAATAGTCAGTGTACCACCCAGGTAAGCAAATGTAAAACAAAATAAAAAAAACATTAAAGAGATTGAGTGCTCAGTGTTAAATTTACTACATCTTATAAATCGTGGTCATTCCATGAAAGTGTACATATTGTGAAAGGAGTGAATCTTTGTCTCTATAATAAGAGAAAAGTACCAAAAAATTTTTATTGGGGATTTTTTCCCCATCTTGCTCCTGTGTTATCAAGGAGAGGTGAAGAAGATAAAGACAATGCAGGAAAGAGGTAAAATACTGTCTCTGTTTCCCAAACTTTCATTTGGCTTTTCTGCTTATAGATCCCTCTACATTCAGTCCCTTGTTGGGGTGAGATTTGGTGGCTGACAGAATTGGATTTCATCTTGCTGTAGCTTGGTGCTTTCTTCTGTGCTACTATTCCTCCCAGGGAGTCCATCAGAACAGTTTCTGAGGCACGGTGCAAAGGGCTTAGTGGAGAAGGGCAGGCATCCCTTCCAAAACAGCCCTCCTCACATTGACCTCTCCCCCTGGAGTTCATTATCATCTGTCATATCTGTGGCCTCTGTCACGGAATTTTTACTGAGAAAGGTGACCCTCAGGATCCATTCTCTTTCCCACCAGCAAGGAGGAAAAAGAGGATGTGAGCATAAAGTCTGTCACTCATTGCCATCTGGATATCCATCACTTTCATGTTAGAAGAACACAGCTCTTTAATGGTACATAAGACTGTGGGCTGCATTCCCATTCCAGGTAATTGGACAGCTAACTCTGCAATGCAGCATTAGGGGAGAGCTGCACTCCCGAGTGTTATGCCCTTCAGATAACATGTTAAACTGAAGTCCCATGTGAGCTGCTGCTAGCTCAACTGAATGTAAAAAAATCCCATGGTACCTACTGAAAAATAGGAGAAATGCCCCTGATACCCTGGTCAAATTTTCCCCTATTTGTACGAATACAACTTTGGGTCTCCAATGAAAAGAAGCCACAAGTCTAGTGGGGCTAACCCAGTCAACAAAGAATAAAAAAAATTAAAAAAAAAATAATAATTTTAAATAGCTATGTATGTAAGTTGTGAAACTTGAAATTACATAAAAAAGGTACTATTGCAGAAGAAAAGGTCCTGGCCAGTATACGGAGATCATGCTGGCCATCCTTAGCACAGCTGCCAAGGTTGCTGATCATCTCCTTTCAAACATGAATAACTCACATATACCAGGTGATTGCTATGACTGAAGCAAAGGCAGTGACCTCTAATATCAGGTGTTGAAAAATCAATAATCATACTAAGGGATTCAGTTAGAAGTACAAAAACAAACATGATGGCCATCACTTCCAGAACAAGAACAGCTGATGAATTATACAATTATAAAAGAAACAGCCTCAGTACTTAATAAATTACACACCTCAACAGGCATGTCCAAAGGTCAGTTTCCCGTGCTTTATCCTATTAACCTGGTGAACCTAGGCATCCTGAGGCAATGGAGAAACTGCCTCATGTACACGGACAACCCTCTCCTCTTACACCACAACACTCAGACATGCAAGATGTGCACTTATTTATGCAGATTGGAAGCCATGCACTCTCCAGCCAAAACTGGAATAGCCAGTTAAGAGGAGAAGGTCAATACTAGCACCACACCACAAGGAACACATAGCCACATACCCTCACAGCTATCACATAATAACACAAAACACGCACCCACCTTCACAGAGGCTCTCAATAAAAATCTACCCAAACAATTAAGACCTCCAAGGCAGAAACACATGCAACCTCTGCACCACAGCCCAAACCATGAGACACATAGCTCACACAAACAGTGTGCCCCTAAGGCAAAACAGCTTACCCAATACACTTATTATAGGTGATTCAATAGTAAGGCGCACTGATGTCCCACTCACGAGGTTAAATAAGGAGAAGGTAACGGTCAGCTGCCTGTCGGAAGCCAGGATACGCCATATAACTTGTGCACTCAGGTCATTCCACAAGAGGTACAGATATGACTCTGTCATTGTCCATGTTGGTGTGAATGACCTGAGATGCACCTCCCTGGACTACATGAAGAGAGACATGGAGGAGCTCTCAGATCATGTAGCTCAGAAGGGCATGACTCTAGCTCTGAGTAGCATCTTACCATCATCAAGAATAATACCACAGTACAAACAAAAAATGATTGACTTTAATAACTGTCTAAGTTTCTGGTGTTATTCCAAGGGGATCCAGTATCTGTCTACCTGGGATGACATGATCGACAGATCTCAAGATGGCCTCCATCTGTCACCCCTGGGATTCCGTATACTGGCCAATGTCCTTGCCACCCCTATAGTGCCTTTTTTAGGCAATGTCCAAAGGACCAAATTACCACTGTAACAACTACAAGCAAATGTGAACTGAGGGTTATGTGACTCAATGCTAGAAGTCTCAATCTCAAAATGCATTAATTTGAAGCACTCCTCAAAATGGAGGACATTGACATTTGTGCAGTAACGGAGACCTGGTTCAAGACACCTGAAAGCACTCCTGTGCTACCAGGCTACAACTCATATCACACCTTTTGGCCCCAAAATATGGATCGAAGCCCTAAAGGCAGTGGTGTCTCCATATTCATAAAGGATATGTACATGTCCGGGCTAGCTGCCCAACATAACGCATCAGAGATACTCCAGGTACAACTAACACTGGGCAAAACTGCAATCCAGGTTACTGCCTGCTACAGATCTCCCACCATGTCCCAAGAAGCCCACTCCACATTCCTAAACACCCTGGAAAATATAAAGGTCCAACCCAACACTCTCATACTTGCTCCTCCATTAACTGGAAAAACTACTCAAGTACCAACACACTTACTAAGCGTTTCCTGGAATTCATCAATTCCAGTGCCCTGGACCAGTGCACTCTTACCCCATCTAGGGGTAGCAACATCCTCACCCTGGTTATTACTAATATGGGTGACTATTGCTTTACACCAATTGTCAACTCCTCTCAGGTCAGATCTGACCACAAGCTAGTCACCATGAATATCCACATCCTACCCATATCCCCCGCAAAGGAAACCACCGTAAAAAAACTTTTCCAAAGCCAACTTTGGGCTTCTAAAAATTTAGGTGACCAACTTTACATTGCCCATACAAATGGAGAATCATACTCCAATGCACTGTATGAGCATGTACACAAATGCATGGAATGGGTCATTCCCAACAGAACCAAGATGCACGCCTCCAAAAAAAGGAAGCCAATCTGGTGGTTCCCTGCCATAAACAAACTCTACAACAGAAGGAAGAAACTGTTTACAGAACAAGGCAAAGTCCCAAGACTGGAAAAACTCCCTTGTCAGCCTTAACAAAAAGCTGAGATCCCTCATCAAATCCTCCAAAGCTAGCTACGAAAACAAAATTACAACAGATAATAAAGACAACCACAAGGCCTTCTATAGTCATGTCAAAAATCTGCAAGACAATGCTCAGATCTGCTCGGCGCTCCTACACAATGGTAACTCCTACACTGACCTGACAGGTATTGCCAATATACTGGCTGACCGACTCAGTGCCAACTTTACCCCCCCCCTCACACCCCCCAAAGGGTGAATCACAATACCTGAGGTATGCCAAGTACTCAATATTACAGGTGCACAGGTTAAAATCGCACTGGCCAAAACCAAGAATACAGCTTTCATGGGACCTGACAACATCCTGAGCTGTGTTCTGCATGAATTTCCAAGTGAAGTGGCACCACACCTGAGTGCTCTCTTCAATCACAGCCTCATTTCAGGCTTTGTCCCCACCGAATGGTGCACTGCTACAGTAATCCCACTCCACAAAGAGGGTGCGACTACAGACCCTGGGAACTACCACCCCATTAGCCTGATGAGTCTGGTATGTAAGGCTATGGAGCGCATCATCATGGACCTAATAAATAAGGACACAGAGAATCTCCACAGTCTAGACTCCATGCAGCTCGGATTTGTTAAGGGTAGATCTTGTCTGCTCAACCTGGTAGACTTCTTCGAGTCTGTCACCAGAGCTGTGGACGAAGGAAAGGTGGTTCACACAGCCTACCTCGATCTGGCCAATGCCTTCGATACAATTCCTCATTTAGGAATCATAGATAAACTCACGAAATTAGGCATCACAGATAGAACTTACACAGTGAAAGTAGCAGACTCCAAGTCAGACTACCGGCCAGTCACAAGTGGAGTCCCACAGGGTTCGGTCTTGCGTCCTCTACTGTTTGGTATCTACTTTTCTGAAGTCAGGCCAAAACCAAGGGACTCTGGCTAACCAAGTTTGCTGATGACTGTAAACTGGGAGCCATTATCAGCTCCCCAAATAATGTTGACATTCTACAGAAAGGCCTCATGGAGACCAGTGACTGGTGTCAGAACCATGGCCTTAAGCTCAATGCTAAAAAATGCATCATTATTCCCTTTGGGAAAAACACGGTATCCATGAGTTATCACATTGATGGTAGTCCAATGAACACCAAAGATGTCATACGAGATCTGGGAACACAAGTGTATAGCAACCTATCCTTTGATAACCACATTACCACTGTGGTCAGAAAATCCTAATATGTGGCACATCTCATTAAAAAGGGGTTTGCCTCCAGGAAGAAAGCGGTCATTGTCTCTATCTACTCTTCCCCTGTTAAACCAATTATGAAGTACAATGCCCCATTCGGCATGTACCTCACTAGACACATGCAACAACTAGAAAGACCACAAAAATACCTCACTAAGAGGATCCTAGGCCTAAACACTTGCCTTATGCAGAAAGACTAAAAAAAAACTCCAACTTTTCTCAGTATCATATCGCCTACTTAGAGGCAATCTCTGCTTGACCTACAAAGCCATGTCAGACCCAGCACTGCTGGATATGCCTCAACCTCATTACCGCAATCAATAAAACTTGCTGGAGGGACAGGTTCCTAACCCAGAGACTGCCCGTGCTCTGGAACAGACTTCCCTTACAAGCTAAGTTTGATATCAAATCACAGGTTCAAGCAAGGCACTTAAAGTGCAAAAGTACTATGGGAAATTGTTTTCCATGGGGGCATTTCTGAAGGCAAGAAGACAAAAAGCAGTCACAAAACTGAAAAATTATGAAAATAGCAAATGGACATCAAAAGCAGATGGCACAAGCAAATCCTCTGCTGAGCTCTTAGAAGACTGGAAGGATCTACCTATGTCTGCACAATTAAAGAGGGCCTATCATCCCTGAGGTGCAGTTTAGCAGCCTAGGAAATTACACTTGCAGGTCCTGGCAGATGTAGAGCCAGGGCATTCAATATTTCTACCCTACCTTCCCACTTTAGAAACTCAAGAGGTCTAGTGAGCAGTCAAACAGAATGTAAACAGGCCTGATCCATACAAGAAGAGATGGTGCTTGAATAGGGATCCATAACATGACGATTTGGGCAGATGCATTTGAACAAAGTACAAGCTTTTTAAGACCACTGAATTTGTTGCTAAGTCTTGCAACATTTTAGGTTATGTACAGAGAAAGCGCATGAACATGTCATGTTTTTTCTCCCAAATCACGCATTTAAAAATAACAAATAAAAAAGTTAAGCTGCAGAAGATCTAAAGCCAGACATTAATTCATCACAAAGCTAGAAGAAAAACAAGCTATTGAAATATGTTACCTGCTGTGCTGTGATTTCTGCAATATTCTCAGATGGAACGTCTTGCATTTCTACATGTAACACGTTGCCTTTAGGGTCTGTCACCACGCTGATCACAGATGAGCTGTCCGCTGATACAGCAGGTACTGAAGTAATGGACTCCGAATGTAAATCATCAAGTCCTGAAAAGTCAGGGAAATTTTTTAACATATTTACTGCATTCATTCGGTGTCAGAATCTTAGGCACTAAGAAACCTATTCAATGGAGTCAATACAACTGAACTGTCACTGAACATTCTCTTTGCTTCACGAAATGAATTAGTTGCTTCCAAATATGCCAACTGCAAACTAAACTGTGCTTTAACAAATGTGGGATTATTCCAACACTGTCAGTTTGAATTTTACTATTTGTACCTCTTTTTTATTTACACCTTCATTTTTAAATCACAAACTGTGCACCGACTACCCATGCCACAAAGTTAAAAATGCTTTAACTGCTGACTATTCTGTATATAATGGATGTACTGTTTGCCAGCTAACAAAACAGAGCTTGATTTTCAGATTGTTAAATTTGACAGGCCAACCAACACCCTCCTGCTAGTGATACTGAAATTGGCAAAACTGTGAAAAGTATAACACAGCAACCAGATACTGAATTCACTTACAAAGACCCCACTCCTAATTGCCAGCAATTAGGCTACACCACTGCTCACCCCCTCCCCCTACATCCAACACAATCATGCTACTACCTAATATAATAAGAATCCTAACCTGCGTAGTTCTAGCTCACATTACATCCTACCAAGGCTCCACAGTTACATGCTCCAACAAATTCTACTACACTCTCTCAACACCCTCCCTCAAACATTTACACTATAACTACACAACCTCTGCCAACAAAACCATCCTCCCAATACACGCACTCCATTACCAAACACCTAACACACTCAAAAATAAAATATCCCTAAGATACCATAAGCAATTTACTATGTGTATAAAACATATCCTAAACACCCTCTATAAACTATAAACACCCTCTATAAACTATAAACTAGCCCTCGCTGGGGACATCCATCCAAACCCTGGTCCTCCCAAAGCCAACCCAACCACAAATGCTAGTCCAAGCAACCCTCCCCACAACTCAACTCCTAGCCACCAAGAAAACAACAGACCTACTTATAATGTCCCTAAACATCAGAAGCATATGCAATAAAATCCAAGAACTACACGCCAGCATAAGCATATATTCCCCAGATATTCTCTTCCTAACTGAATCCTGGCTCAAACCTCACATCAAAAGTGAGGAAATACTTCCACCTGATTACAACATCCTTTGCATAAACAGGTTTTCCAAAAAAGGAGGTGGTGTAGCATTGATATTTAAACACCACCTCAATATTCAACTCCTGAACTCATCTGCCCCTCACAACAACAATGAAGAAATCCTTTATGCCAATCTCAGACTAAACCCAAACAAAACAATCAATATCACAGGATGCTATTTTCCACCAGGGCAAAATATTAAACCCCAAGAAAATCTCCTGAGCTGGGCTACTCTATCTCTACCCCAGGAAACCATCATTCTCGGTGACTTTAACATCAACTGGCTATCCTGTAATAACAGTCTCCCAACCATTCACGCTAATCTCCATGGGTTCACTCAACTCATTCAATCCCCTACCCGAATCAACAAAAACCCTAACAATCATACCTTACTTGACTGGGTCCTAGTCAACAAAGCCCCTCGCTCTTACCTAGCGGGCTGCTTACCTGAGAGTCTTAGTGACCACTCCCCCACTTTCCTAATTCGGCACCACACAAACAGTCTCAAGCCCATTATCCACAGGCAAATATGGAACAAGTCCAACTTCAACCCAACTCCTTCATCTCCTCCCTGCAAAAAATTAACTGGTCAACACTAAAATACCTCAACCCAGATGAGGCTGTCTACTTCTTCAACAGTACCTTCCTCTCCATCCTAAACACCCATGCTCCTGTAAGAAATGCCAAGGTCAGACCCAGGCATTCCCCATGATTACAAAAGACCACCAGAACCCTAATGAAATCCAGAGATAAGGCCTGGGAGCACTGGCGACTAACAAACAATAACTCAGATAGGCAATCATTCCTTGAACTGAGCAATAAAGCCAAAAAGCATATAAAATTAGACAAATCCCTCTACTATAAATCCACCCTAAACTCTACCAACCACAACTCTAAGCAATTGTGGTCCACTATTAACTCTATCCTCCACCCAGGGAAGGTAGATACCCCCCAGCCGTCCATTCCCGCCTCCTCCAGCAGTACTGCTGAATCCTTCAACAAACAATTTACTGAAACTATAACATCTCTAAACAAACAACACTTCCCTACAATAGCCCGCCTCCCATCTCCTAACCCTAAACCACACACTTCTCTTTTCTTCTTCACCTCAGTACCTACCTCCAACATAAAAAGACCATTGTCAAAACTTAAACCCACCAAACTTGCAGCTGACAACCTCCCCTCTGAATACTTGAAAACTGCAGCTGATACACTAGCCTACCCAATTTCAATTCTAATAAACCATTCCGTAACAGAAGGCTATGTTCCCTCAGTATGGAAAATATCCCACATCATTCCCCTCCACAAAGGCACCCCCTCCATCGAACTCTCCAATTACCGCCCCCATTGCTATCCTCTCCCCTTTCTCTAAGATGCTTGAAAAATGTATCAACACCCAGGTCTCCAACTACCTCCAAGCTAATAATCTCCTCTCCAAAAACCCAACATGGTTTCAGGCCATATCACAGCACTACCTCCGCTCTGCTCTCCTTCACCAACACTATACTTCATTACAAAAACAATGGCCTCTTTTCTACTGCCATGTTTCTACATCTCTCAAAGGCCTTTGACATGATATCTCAAGAGCTACTACTCTCTACTCTCCCCAACCTCTCCTTCTCGCAATCTGCCTGCAACTGGTTCCACAGCTATCTACACGGACACCAGCAATCAGTAATCTGGGATGATAACATATCACCTCACCTCCCAGTTACTCTTGGAGTTCCCCAAGGGTCTATCCTTGGCCCTCTGCTATTCTCACTTTTCACTAACAACCTACATACTGCCACCACACAAGCATCTCTTATACAGTACGCAGATGACTCTACTCTCGTCTGCTCTGCCCCCACTCTACCAGAACTACAACAAATCACACAGGAACCATTCTCTTCTGTAGAAAGCTGGCTATCCAATGCTCAGCTCCTACTCACCCCAAGTAAGACAAAACTTTCCCTGTTCCAACCTTCCAAAGCCACCCAAAACACTCCCACTTCATCATTCTTGCCAAGGACAATACCATCATCTCTCCATCAGAACATACAAAATTACTCGGTGTGGAAATAGACAACAAACTTAGATTTGACACCCACATATCTCTCACAATAAAAAAAGTTCACAAGAAATTTGGTGCATTATATCGAAGCTGCCAATTCCTAACCTAGGCGGCTAGAATCTCCATAGCCAATTCCCAGCTAAGCTCCACCCTACTCTATGTATCCCCCATGCTTACCAACCTTAGACAGGCAGACCTACACAAGCTGGATGCTTGTTACAACAAAATTGTTAAATTTGTCACTGGAACCTCCTACTGCAGCCATCACTGTATCTCCCTTAAAGAACTAAACTGGCTAGAACTCCCACAACTCCTTCACTTTAATCAACTCACCCTTCCTCATAAACTTATTAACCACCCTCATAGCATCCCTTCCCTTCAAACCCTTTTCCAAACCTATCACTCCACTAGGCCCCTAAGATCAATCAACAAAAATCAACTCACTATCAAATCCAAAAACTCAAGAGAAGCTATATTTTCATGTACCATATCTAAACTTTGGAACAATCTTCCACCCTCTATAACTACTCTACCTTCCAGCAGCCTTTTCAAGACTGCACTCAAATTCCACTTAAATTTGCACTGGCTTTGTCCTTGTTCTAATCCAGACTAACACCCCCCCTTACCCTCCCCCACCTAGACTCTTAACCCAACTATACTACCGCCACTAGTAACCACAGTCAGAAATAGCTAGTTGTCTTTACATACTTTAACATCTTGTCTGACAACTTTGTTACTAATATTATAAACTACAAGAAATGGTCTTAACTTACAACATTTACTGTAGATAATCAATATCTTGTTATTGTATTAAAGCCAACAATTTGTAATGTTGTTTACTTTGCTGCAACTTTGTATCTCTATTTATCATGTACATGATGTGGAGCTTTTCTCCCCGGGCATCCGCTGAAAAAGGACCTGCGTCCAGTCAGAATTTCCTGGTAAATAAATAAATAAATAAATAAGACTGTTCACAAATAAGTTTTTTCAATCAAGAGCTCAAGATGACAGTACTGTTTCCCAGGAAAAAAACTGTACTGAAAAAATCTCTCATTTCTGATTCAGTATTTAAACAAAAATCATTCCCAGCTCTACAACCTAGTTGTTAAATATCATTAAAATGTCAGAAGTGTCCCCTTCTATACAGTAGAATCATAACTTAATACAGCAATCCATTTCAGTACACTGCAGACAAGACTCTATATAAGATGTGGCAGGACTTCTCAGAGTCTCATTACAGTACATAGATACATGCATGGTAATTAAACAGAAAAGTAAAAGACCATACAGTCCTGTCAGTACACACATCGTAACAGCAGATCTTTAAGGAAAGTGCAGCAATTCATAATATATCGGCTTCTACTTGCGTACTCTAGTGTGTGTTTTTCCCAGGTGCACATTTCCCGTTAGTCAGTTGTACAGTTTGTAGATCTGTGTGAGTATTCAACAAAAAAGAATGACGGCATCCTATCCTTAGTTGTTCGACCAACTGAAAACTTTGTATGCATAAGAGGTTAGTGGCAAGCAAAAGCCATAAATCAAGTACAGTTGTGTAAGTAAACTTACCATAACAGTAGATGTTCTCATGGATAACCGCTGCAATAGCCTACGCTATGTGGATTTACCCCAACTGTACCAACCAGTTTCTAAAATCTTCGGGTGCCTTCCCAGCACCCCACCTGCCAGGAATGCAAGAAGCAGTCCGTATGAAAGCCAGAAGGACAGCAAAAACTTCAGAGCACTTTTTTTTGGAAGAAGGCAAGAGCCTCAAATATGTGTGCTATCAAACAAACAGAACTATCCTTATAACTACATACAAAACAGATGTAAAGGAATCACAGCTGGCAACAAATCATGAAGAACAGCAATAGGAAATAAAGCAGTGTGGAGGGAGAAATAGCGTATAGTTATCCATTAGAACATTTGTTACGATAGGTTTATTTACACAGCTGTACTGTGTTCAAAAGGAATCACCACTGTTATAGCCTAAGCTATACAAGTATATTACCATAGCTTACACAAGTTAAGCAAAACGGGAAGGAGGCCAATACCCAAGAGTCCAGAAGCCCCAACAGAATGGCCCTTACAAAGCCAATTATGGACTTGGCAAAGGAATCCAATTTGAAATGCTTTGTAAAATATGTACTGTGGACTAAGTGTTGCCACCAGAGTCCACCCTTTTTCAGTAAGCCATAGAAGACAGCAATCCTTTACTGAATGAACTGTGACTCTGCCTGGAAGTGGCTTGTGGTAAGGGTAAAAAAAATAGCCTGACACAGCCATTAATTAAGAGTTAACTTGCAGCCAGTTTGTCCTTTCATCTTATCTTCATAGAAAACAAGCAACTGGGGTCAGTTTTCCTGAAAAGTTGTGTCTTCCTTAGGTAATATCGGAGCTGCCTGTGTACACCCAGACAGTGAAAAATCCTTTCCCCCTTGTTCCTAGGTTCAGAAGAGAAAACTGAGAGGATAATGGTCTAGCTTAAACTCTGAAACTACTTTAGGAATCAATCTTGGATTTGATCTCAATGAGACCCTGTCCTTATGAAAGACTCACTATAAGTGCTTGCAACTCAGATACCCCCCCCAGCAGATGTAAAAGCAATGAGTAAAACAATCTTCCATGTTAAGAACCTCAAATCAGATTGATGAGATGGTTCAAATTGAGATTGTCTAAGCTTTTCAAGCACAAAATTAACATCCCAAGGAGAAGCTAAGTGTTTCTTAAATCGGCAAATACACAAAACCCACATTGCTGGAAAGGGAGGGGGGTCTACAGTCAGACGGGCAAAAATGTCTAACCAGTATACCTTTACAGAAGAGTATGACAAACCATCGGGCAGTAACTCAGACAAATAATCAGGAAACAGAAATATCTGGACCAGATAAGGATCTCAGCTCTTCCAGTGGCACCAGCAAGAAAATCCTTTACACTGACCCATATACAACTTTCTAGTATCAGCCTTTCTTGACTCCTTAAATACCCACTGCAAATCCCCAGACAACAGGTGCTTAAAATGTATCAAAACTGTATCATCTAGATACTTAGCTGATGCAATTTCAGATTGGAATACATCAAACGTCTCCTGTCTTGTGTAAGTAAATCTGGTCTGTAAAGAAGGTTGTGGTAATTTCCCCTCGACAAGACTGAAAAGTAGGGAGAATCACTGCTGCTTTGGCCAAAAGGAAGTCACCACTACAATTTTTAGGGAGTTGGTCTGGATTTTTAAAAAGTACTCTGGGCAATCAGTAGAAAAGGTAGAATTTCATGTGTGCAAGAAGCAAAAATTCCTTAATTGTCTGTTGTGAAAAGAGGCAAACAGATCTACTTGAGGTGTTCCCCACAGAAGGATCAATTCTTGGAAGACCTCTGGATGAAGTTTCCATTCATGACAGTCTATCCTGATCTTGCTGAGCCTGTCTGCAATAATGTTTGCTCTACTGGAATGTAAGAAGTCTGAGCAGTTAGACTGAGCTGAACTGCTGTCTCCTAGCCCATTATATCTAGTTTAAAAGGGAGTACGATATGGTGACCCCCCCATTTGTTTACGTACTACATTGCCGTGGTGTTATCTATGTGCATCCTGGGATACTATCAGGTCCCATGGAAGCTGTGTTCTTTGCCTTGGACAGGGCTTGTAACACTTGATCTATGGAGATGTGAAGTGTGGAACAAATATTGGGGATGTCGAAAGGGCCTTTGGGGGGGAGATGGGGTGAAGTTTCCACTGAACTTATCTGCTAGCAGGTTGGTTAAGTCAAGAGGATCAGTGTAAGTGATACTGTTAAGTACTAATTTGGAACACACCTGGGCTTTGCCATGGAGGTTCCTGACGTGACTGAAGACTTTATGGTTTCCCTTTGTTATGGAGGATAGTTTTGATTCATAACTGGCCTTGGAGGTTTGCACTAGTGATCTAATTTGTTTGTTAAGGCTAAGGAGGGAGTTACTGAAAAGCTTTTCTCTATCACTTCCAACTAACATACCCGGAATATCATCTTATGCGAAGGGATGAGAGAGTACTTTTGCCAAACAATATGAAATCCCAGACTGAGTAAAAGTTCATGGGCAGTTTTAGATGCTCATGACAGCTAGAAAAACAGTCTACAGGGATGGTACATCATATGAGAAAATGCATCTGCCTTGGAGTCTGCAATGAGGTGTCTGAAGCCAGGCAATGTGCAAACACCCTTGGTACAGTGGATAGCTCAAAAAATAAAACTGAGAACTAATAATGTAAGTTACTTACAGCAAAACTTAAGAACTGCCTGAACCATACCTCTCAACTGTTCAGATTTTCGCAGAATGTCCGGATTTTTGCTTTTTATTTTTAGTCTGTTCCTCATTAAATTTGTGGTTTTCTGGAGTTTTGCGACAAGTCAGTGAGGACTGAATTCAAAAAATAATGACACGCATTTAAGTTTCAGACTTCAAGTTCTTCAGTAATTCATGATAACAAACACAATACCTTTTATTCTCAGTTTATGAGACCAATATTTAAAATTTGTCCTTATTTTTGGCTTTGTCCAAATTTTTTTGTGCTAAGAGGTTCAGGGGTATGACCTGAACTGCTTGGCAATAGCAATGTGGTAATAGGCGTCATTTAGGTCTAGTCTTGTCACACAAGCTGGAGCTGGGATCAAGGGTACAATATTATGAAGTCATAACATCTAGAATTTGGGAATCTTGACATGAATATTTAAATTGGAAAGATCCATTAATGGCCACCAGGACCTTTCGATTCAGGAACCAGAAAAATCCTTGCCTCAAAGACTGAAAGGCAATAGTTCTTTTAACCCCTGGGATACTCTGCTGTGCAAAATGGGAAGAAAAAGAGAAATCTGGTTCCTTGGGCAAGAGGGAATTGCCAGGAATAATAATTAATAATAATAAAAACAACTACAATAATACCCATTTGATATAAGCAGGTAGGCCTACAGGACACACAATTCCTTTTCAGTGGAGCCCCAGGAGCACTGTCTGGTTATATGGCTTGCTGCAGATCACACAGTCAGCAAATGAGGGCTGAAGGAATCAAACCATGTACCACAAAATTTACAGCTCATTTGCTAAACCCACTACACCAACTGCCAGACTGCAGCAGATTATAGACCACATGATTAGAACAGAGGGGGAGATTCCCATTGCTAATGAGTAACATCGTTGAATCGCCCACAGAACTCTAATGTCTGGTATTATCTGAAAACAAAAGGATAACTGACGTCTGAGAGGATAGGACAAATTACCAGGGTAGGGGTTGGGGGTGGGGTCAAGAACAGTTTGATAATTATGCTGAGTAGGAAGGCTGCCTTCACTTTTTGAAGCTTTTCCTATATGTTGCTTCAGCCCCCCCCCCCCCCAAGTATTGGCCCACTGCTGTTTAAATTGTTGGAAAAAGGGGCTGAGAAGGGGGTTAGAAATGTTACTTGGTTTAAAAAAGGAGGGTTGTAAAATTTGTGTTACTCCTTGTACTAGTTTCCCCTTCTTACCACACTTAAGTACCTCATCTTCAAAAGGCAAAACAGAGAAATCTTTATCCAAAGGAGAATTTAAGATCTCAAACTACTTGGATTCAGAGACTGAACCCAAGCAAGTCTTCTCAAAGTATTCCAGAAACAGTCTCTCTGTAAGAAGGGTCAGAGGTATCATAAGTACACTTCGACATATAGGTTCATAGATAGGTACTAGGCTATTGGCCCTAGGGCCTATATAAGCTTAGCCAAAAATGTACCCTGGCTTTCGCCACCCAAGAAAATTATTTTCCTGTGCCCCTGTCGAGCAGAGCCACAGAAGTGATCCCAGGGATGAATTTCCTATTTCCCATCCAATCATCAAGATTTTTCTTGAAGAGTCTAATGAGGAGCTCTGTTTGACATAGATAGGTAGTCTGTTCCAGAGTATGGGAAGTCTCTGGGACAGGAATCTATCCCTCCAGCATGTTCTGTTTATTGTGGTGACAAGATTTAGGTCCCTAGACCGTGTAGCTCGGAGGGATTGGGATTTCTTTAAGTGGAGCATGTCCAACAGCTGTGGGTTTGACACAGCTTTGTATGTCACGCAGAGATCGACTCTGAGTAGGCGATATGCAACGGAGTAAAGCTGTAGTTTTTTGAGACGGTCTGCATAGGGCATCTGTTTGAGGCCAGTAATCCTCTTTGTGAGGTATTTCTGTGGCCTTCCCAGTTGTTGTAGATGTCATGTGAGGTACATACCAAAAGGGGCGTTGTACTCTATACTGGGTCTAATAAGTGATGAGTAGAGGGGAACAATGACCTTTTTTTTTTCTGGATGACCTTTTGTGATGAGGTGAGCCACGTAGAAGGATTTCCTGACCACTGTGGCGATGTGATTATCAAAGGAGAGACTGTTGTCCACCTGTGTCCCTAGGTCTCATCACATTTTCAGCATTAAGTAGACTACCAGCTATGTGGTAGTTCATGGGTACAGAGTTTTACCAAAGGGGATGACAATATACTTTTTGGCATTGAGCTTCATGCCATGGCTTTGACATCAGGCATCTGTCTCAGTGAGGCCCTTTTGTAGCATGTCCACATCATTAGGAGTTCCGATTACGTCTCCTAGTTTGCAGTCATCTGCAAACTTTGTTAGCCAAAGACCTTCTGTGTTAGCCTGTACTTCAGAAAAGTAGATACCAAACAGGACAGGACCCAGGACTGAATCCTGTGGTACTCCACTTGTCACTGGTCTAAAGTCAGATTTGTAATCTAGTAAACAAAGAAAGCTGGAAACAGCGCACTCAAACCGCACTTTATTCTGATAACAGAAATAAATCCACAAGTTGATCACACAGTAAACGCACATTATTTGTAATCTGCTACTTTCACAGTGTGGGTTCTATCTGTGAGCCAGTTGGCAACCCATCTTGTGACATAGAGATTTATACCTAGTTTAGTGAGCTTATCTATAATTCCAGAGTGGGGGATGGTGTTGAAAACCTTGGCGAGATCTAGATAAGCTGTGTGAACCACCTTACCCTCATCTATGGCTTTGGTGACTGCTTCAAAGAAGTCAATCAGGTTTAGGAGACATGATCTGTCTTTTACAAATCCGTACTGGGTAGGGTCCAGAGTTTGGAGATTACCAGTGTCTTTGTTTATGAGTTCCATGACGATACGTTCCATGGCCTTGCAGACCAGGCTCATCAGGCTAATGGGGCGGAAGTTCCCGGGGTCCGTCGTGGCTCCCCCTTTGTGGAGTGGGATAACCATCACGGTGCACCATTCAGTAGGCACAAAGACTGAGGTGAGGCTATGACTGAACATGGTAGGTTGCCAGTTCATTCTGTAGTTCATGTAGAATGCAGCCTGGGATATTGTCAGGTTCCATGGATGCAGTGTTCTTGGCTTTGGAGAGTGTGTTTTTTACCTGTGCAGCCGTGATTACAGGAACTTTGCATTCTTCTGGTATAGAGATGGGCCCTCTAGGGGGTGAGGGGGGGGGGGCTAAAGTTAGCACTGAACCTATCTGCTAGGATGTTGGCAATATCAGTTGGTTCTGTATATTTAGTGCCATTGTGCTGTAACTCAGCGCAGATCTGAGTGTTGCCACTGAGATTCTTGACATAGCTATAGAATGCTTTGTGGTTGTCTTTAGAGTCAGTGGCAATTTGGTTTTCATAAGTAGCTTTGGAAGATTTTATGAGGGATCTCAGCTTCTTACTGATGTTGACCAGGGAGTTCCTCCAGTCATGGGATTTTACTCTTTTTTTTGCAACAGTTTCTTCTGTTGTAGAGTTTGTTTATGGCAGAGGACCACCAGATTGGCTTCCTTTTTTTGGAGGATAGCATGATCCATGCACTCGTGTAAGTGCTTATAAAGTGCATTTGTGTAGGATTCAGCAGTCGTACCTCTATTGTCCGTCTGCATGGGTGTCATGAAGTTTGCCACTTCTGTCTTAAGAAGTGTGAAGTTGGCTTTGGAGAAGTTTTTTTACGGTGGTTTCCCTATTTGAGGGTGGGGGCGGGATGTGGATGTCTAGGGTGATAAGCTTGTGGTCGGATCTGATCAACGAGAAATTGACCTCTGGTGTGGAACACCGGTTGCCCATGTTGGCAATGACCAGGTCTAGGATATTGCTGCCCCTGGTGGGGGTGTGAATAAGTTGATCCAAGGCGTTGGAATTTATGAATTCCAGAAAATGTTGAGCAAAAGAGTTGGTACATGAGTAGTTTTCCCAGTCAATGGTGAGGTAGTTGAAATTTCCCATTATTAGGGTGTTGTTTTGTACCTTAATACTTTCCAGTGTATCAAGAAATGAGGAGTGGGAATCCTGGGGCATGGTGGGAGGTCTGTAGCAAGCTACAATTTGGATTGCGGTCTTGCCCAGAGTTAGTTGCACTTGGATAATCTCGGATGCATTATTCTGTGCAACTAACCTTAATGAATATGGACACGCCTTCACCTTTAGTGCTTCGTTCTGGGTTAGGTGGCCGAAAGGTGTGGTATGAATTATAGCCTGGTAATGCAGGGGGTGCTCTCTGGAGCTTTGAACCAGGTCTCTGTCACTGCACAGATGTCGATGTTCTCCATTTTAAGGAGTGCCTTGAGTGAGTGCATTTTGAGGTTTAGACTTCTAGCATTGAGTAGCATTACCCTCAGATTTTGCTTGCTTGTACCTGTTACGGTGGTGAATTTGTCATTTGAAACTTGCCTAAAAAGGGCACTATAGGGGTGGCAAGAGCCTTGCTTAGTCATCTCAAAAACAGAGGTCACAGAAGCAGTTACTGAATTTTTAACCTCAGCAGACGGAAGCTTAGTTAATGACTTCTGTATAGTCTTAAAAGACACAAGCAAAAACTTTAACACATCGGCTTGACAATTTAAAATTCTGAAAGTACTAGAAGCATATATCTTCTTCCCCACCTTATCCACTGCCTTCCCATCTTTATCAGAGGAAGAAAGGTTAGAAGTAGTAACCTATTTGGTAGGAGCAGATGTTGAAACTGATACAACTGCTGGATCAGCCTTGGGATTAGAAAATAAGGTACTTAACTGACCGGGGAATCTTATATGATTTATCAAACATTTTGGCAGTCAAAGTTTGTCTATCCAGTAAATTGGCTGCAGTAAAAAAAATAAATAAATAAACATCATCCTCTAAAGCAGGCAAGACAAGTGGGATTGAAGTAGCTTTAGGCATCTGTATTTATATTAAATCATAATTTATTTTGAAAAGGAGAGGATATGTCTTCATTAGGAATGTCTGCAGGACTGCTTTCTTCAGAATCTGAAAGCTTAGACTGAGTAGAATCCTCAGACATATAAACCTCTCCCCGTAAAGCTTCACTTTCTGACAGAATATCCTGTCAGTTTGAGAAGGACATCTTTTTCTCTTCCTGCGTAAGGACTGAATAGGCGATGGAAAGACAGCCATCAGTTCCTTAGCAAAAGTCAGTAAGTCAACTCTATCCATAGTGATAAAGGCAGACTGATTCTCATTAAGCACAGGGTCCCCTAATTTGGCAGACCCCTTAAATACACTGGGCTCAGCTTCCATATCTGCCTCCCAGTGAAGCAAAGCGAAAACCCTTCACCTGCCCCTTCCCCAGTCAGCAACAAATGTGGTTCTCCCTGGCCCACTCTGAGCTCTCCTACTGCTGCAGAACATGTAGCTATCTCTCAGGCTTTGTTGGCTGCAACTGCTACACCAAGAGGGCTCGGGGCAGAAGACAGGCATTCTAAGGAACAACGATCGACCACAGCAGAGTTAATAGGCAGCAGATAAGGCAACATAGCTGAAAATACCCTGCAAGGGTCCTTGGAAAGTTTCTTAATTTTGTGTGCCGGGGAAGCTGTACTTAGGAGACTGATTGTTATTCCATTGACAAGCTGAGAAGGCAGATCTGAAAGTGGGTAATATAACCTAGAAGTCCCAGTAAGTATACAATGAGGGCAATAAGGTGATTAGAGGTAAGTATTACACTGACAGTGCCCCACAAACACAAAACAATAAAACAAGAAAGGCTTTTAGTCAGAAAATAAACCTTTTCATCACAAAAGTTCACCCCAGCATTGAGAAAACATTATATAAAATAATCATGAGAGGCGTTTCACTTCGTTTCCATAAGTACACACATACACACACACATCTACTCTTGTAAAAATACTACAAGGTCACCACAAATTAATTCATTTGAAAGGAAGGCTTTCCCCAAAGCTTGAAGATCGCCACCAAAAGACAGGTGGCCCGCCAAAGAAGAAGTGCTTGCTTTGCAGGCAAAAGAGCTTTTGGTGTTCCTCCTGCTGTTTATAGGGAGTATCTGGGGGGAGCACTGGGAAGGAGTCCAAAGCTTTTGGAAACTGGGCAATAAAGGTGGCATAAACCCACATAAATTATGCTACTGCAACAGTGATTTATTCTGATCTTGTGATAATCCAAACAGTTGCAAAACTAATGCCCAGACAATCCTGTATCCACATAATAAGACAACAGCACTGAAATTCTATTGACTATTGGGGGGGGGGGGTCTGTGCCCTATAGTGCTACAGTGACCTCTCCATCAAAGAAATATTGTTACGGTGAGTGCACTCACACAAATGTAATCTTCAGAGACAGACTGTAGAAGCAATTCATCACCTATGGCGGCTTCCCAAGAAGCTGCAGGCATTTAAAGTGGTAGGAAAGCAGAATACCTTACTGCAATTCTTCTGCAAAGTCTGCTCCGCCTTTACACTAGCTGTTCACCTTAAAACTGTTTACTGAAAGTATGACCGTTAAATAAGGTACTTGCCTTCAAGAAATTAGCTGATATATTTGTGAAAAAAGACAAATGGATGACCAGACCATTTCAGATAAACTTTGCAGACTACCTTAAGCACAAAAGCATTTACTGAAAGCTCGTTATGAAAAGAAGAACAGGGAATTATACACAGATGTCTGTAGTTCTGAAATTCTCCAGAAAGAAGTGATTACCACCAGAAACCATTTCCAATAAACACATTTCTGGTCAGTTGAGGCTGCTAGTTCAGGGCATTTTACATTTAGTTTCTTAATCATAACATGAATTCCACACCAATAATCAAAACTGGGGTGGTCCAAGGTGAAATTATGTCCCAACAATAAAAAATAGATGGACCATTCTGGAGAACAGAAAAGGGTGTGAGGAAAAGGAGAAAGATTAATGCCACTGTAGCTACACAGGAAAGCAGGACTAGCAATTAGGGCAAAAGATAGGGCTCACTGGAGACAGAAAGAAGGGGATAGAGGGGTGTAGGAGACGCAGTGCAAGGAGGTAAAAAAAGGCTACAAAGATGCAAAGGCCTGCAAAGACCAAAGATAGTTGGGAGTTAGACAAAATAAGAAAGCAAGCAATAGCTTTTTAGGTAAAAAGCATAAAGACAAAACAGAGGGACAGAACTGTCTAGGTTAAGCAAGGATGGAAGGGAAATCACAGAAGGCTCAGAAAAGTAGAAAGTAAAAGCTTCTTTCACTGATTGATTCTTCTTCTTATGCTTCTTCCTTCTCTTGTCTCTACCCGCTCCGTTTGCCCTATGGGTTCACTCCGTTTCTCTACCCTTCCCCCAATTCCCACCCACCCCAGGGATCCTAGACTTATACTTCTTAGCCACACCCTCTTTCCAAACCAACAAATCTAACTGATCTACTAACCTAACCTTTTACACCACACCCTTCCTCCACATATCCAATCATAAGCTCCCTCTACTTAAAGTAATTTAACCTACTTTTATATCTTTACCTGACTTACACCAGTCTTACCTAATTGTTAGCTCCCATAATCAGACTAAGCATCATGCCCACATTAGCTAAATATACTCCTATCAAAATGCTTCTTATTGCCACACTTATAATTGTTCTCACCTCAGCCTATCTCTTAACCTCATTTACACATCTAATTTTTTCTCAGTTTCACTATCCTTATAAACAAATAACAATACAATCTCTCACTACCTCTCACCATCATATAAATATAACTTCCACACTAAGCTACCTTCTATCAAAGTACCACAGACTGTCTCACATTAAATATAATAACATAATAACCAGGAAAGTTCAATATCATATCAGTAACACACATAATCCTTTACTTAGATTGAAAAGACTATCCTTAGGAGATGGAGATATCCATCCTAATCCAGGCCCAGCCAATGTCCTTACCACAAATTCTCACACTCCCAATCCTACTACCTCACTCTCCCCTACCAAACTTCCCACCTCACTCCTAATAGCCCATCTCAATATCCGCAGCTTAAATAATAAAGTGGCCCACCTCCATGCTCTCCTGGATGTATACTCCTTTGACATCCTATGTTTGACAGAAAACATGGTTAAAACCTGGAACCCATGGTAATGAAATCACACCTCCAGGCTATAATATATTGAGACGTGATAGTAACAAAAAAAGGGTGGGGGAGTGGCAATTCGATTCAAAGAAGGCCTAATAGTCACCTCTTCACCCTACAACCCTCCTATGGAAAATAATACTGAAATACTCATCTCCAAAATACAGATCAGTTCCAATAAATCCATAAATATTATCTGTATCTATTTACCTCCTGTGAACATCATCACTAGACTAGAGAATATGCTTAGCTGGGTCATATCATCCTTCCCTCAAGAAACTATAATCCTAGGTGACTTGAATATCGATTGGAAGAGCATCAATACTGACCATCCTACTTCCCATATTAACCTTCATGGCTTCTCTCAAACCAATACCTCCCCTACTAGAATTAACAAAACAAATAAAAAAGAGACTACCTTAGACTGGATTCTTATAAACAACTTTCACCAAACTTATAAGGTAGGAACCTTCCCTGATGTAAGTGACTACTCATTGACCTATATAATCATGGAAAAGATTGATATTGCTCACCCCACAACATATTGGACAACTCGGAATAACAACCATTTTAACATACAGCTATTCCAAAGTGAGATTACTGCTTGTAATTGGTCCCCCCTAAAAGCCCTACCATTTGAAGAGGCTGTCAAATACTTCAACTCTAAATTCTTAACTATCCTTGACCACCACGCACCTAAGCGTACCATCAGAATTAGATCAAAACCAGCTCCTTGGCTCTCTAAGGAAACCAGGCAAAAAATCCTACTCAGAAATAAAACCTGGGATAGGTGGCGAAGTACTAAACTTACAGCAGATCAACAAGTATTTAAACAACTGAGAAATCTGACAAAAAAGCAATACTCTCAGATAAAAAACAATCCACAGAAATTCTGGGCAAGTATCAATAGACTCCTAAACCCTGGTCACTCCAGTACACCAAGCCCAACAGACACTAATCTCAAGACCCCAATCAAAACTGCTAACACCTTTAATATTTTCTTTACTGAGGCCATACAATCCCTGGCCGGCCAACTATCCCTTGATAACTCTAGCTTTCCTATCCCCAATAATAGCCCTCTTCCCATTTTCAAATTACAACCCTTCTCTACTAATTTTATTTACAAACTCATCCAAAAACTGAAGGCTTGTACTCCTTCTGCTGACCAGATCCTGGCTGAATATTTGCAAAAAGCAGCAAGATCTGTAGCCTATTCCATATCTATTCTTATAAACAGAACCATAAAGGAGGGAACCATCCCAGCCATATGGAAAATTTCTCACATTATTCCCCTACATAAAGGGGGTAACTCAAATGAATACTCCAACTACTGACCTATAGCTCTACTATCCCCTTTAGCTAAAATCATGGAAAGATGCACTCATCTCCAGCTACTTAACCATTTAATTCAGCATAACATACTAGCCAATACCCAGCATGGTCCATAACACCACTACTGCCCTTCTTTCCTTCACCAATTCTATTAACAGAAACTGTAATAATAATATTCTCTCTTCAGCTCTCTTTATCGAGCTTTCAAAAGCTTTCAACATGGTTAACCACCCTTTGCTTATAAACATTCCAAAACAACTTTCTTTTGATACACTAGCAATACAATGGTTCACTTCCTACCTCAGCAATAGGCAGCAGGCAGTGCTCTGGGAGAATAATCTATCATCCCTCCTGCCAGTCACCCTGGCTGTCCCCCAGGGCTCAATTCTAGGTCCTCTACTTTTCTCAATATTTACCAATGATCTGCATTTAGCTATTCCACAAACTACCTGTATACAATATGCAGACGATTCTACACTTATTTGCACAGCCAACTCTTCTTCTGAACTACAATCCATAACTCAGAAGGTGTTTAACATAGCAGAGTCATAGTTTTTAAAGAGTTGTCTCCTCTTGAATCCCAAAAAAAAAACTCCTACCCGTAAGTCCACACCATTAGACTTCTCAGTCATCTCTAATAATGGTACCCTCATTTCTCCTGACTCCAACACCAAACACCTTGGAATTACAATAGATAACCTTAATTTCGACTCTCACATTAACAACACTATAAAAAAAGTTAACAGAAGAATGGGCTCCCTATATAGGATTAGACCCTTCCTTACTTCTACAACTAGAACCACTATCGCCCACTCACTTCTAATCTCTATACTGTTCTATGCCTCACCAATTTACACAAACCTAACTAAAACAACCTGCTCAAACTAGCTAGCTCCTATAATAACATTACCCGATTTGTCACTGGAAACCCCTTCAGAACCCATCACTGTCACAACCTAAAACAACTTGGTTGGCTTGAACTACAGAATCAGCTTCAATTTAACCAACTTAGCATTGCCCATAAGGTCCTTAATGAACCAAACAAAACTCCAATACTCTCTAACCTCATAAACCCCTATAAACATTTCAATACCTTACGCTGTCAAATAAACTATTAGCATAAACAAGTCCAACAACATGGCAGGTGACTCTCTCTTTTCAAACACAGCTGGCAAAAACTGGAACCTTCTACCTACTGAACTTACATTACTTCCTTCCCTACCCCTCTACAAACAAAAACTCAAATTATTCCTTAGAACACAATGGTTATGCCCTTGCAGTAACCCTGACTAAATTTTCACCCCTGTTCTAATACTTCCTAGTCTCCACTTTCAAACTAGACAATGTTGTGTAGCATGAATGAAAGAGTGAACTGTAAAACTACTGTAACATTTAAGTATTTACTTCCTTTGCAGATCATGTCCTAAATTCTGTTCTTTGTCATTTTATGTACAATACAATGTATTTGAAATAACTGCTATTTGCTATTTTATTGTAAACTACTACATGGTTACTTACTGTTTTTGTTTGTTTATTTTTATTTTAATCTTTAACCTTTGTTATTACTGTTGTTTGTTTGGAGCTTTTCTCCCCGGGCCTCTACTGAAAATGGACATATATCTAGTTAGACTAGCCCGGTCAACAAATGTAAAATAAAATAAAATAAATAAAATAAATGCAGAGGCACTGATTGAATAGTTTGCATTAGTATTCATAAAGAAAGCAAGGGGAGGGTGCCATGCTGGATATGATGGAGGGAAAATGGGGACAATGCTTAAGCACTAAGATACAAAGTGAAGAGGTAGAAAGGGAACTGGCTGCCCTTAGGACAGATGAAGCACAGCAACTAGACAGGTTACCTACTCAAGTCATCAGAAGTCTAGCTAGCGTGTTTGCAACCCTCTAAAAGAGACCTCCAACATGTCATTGGCTAGTATACAAGTGTCAGAGAACTGGACAACAGCAACAGTGGTACCCTTGTACAAGGGGAAGCAGCAAAGAATCCAGGAACTAGAGGCCTATTATCTTACCTATAGTGACAGGGAATGCCTCAGAAAGAGAATCCTCTGAAGGAGGACAACAACTTCTAAGACAGCACCCATATGGCTAGAAGGATCTGTCAGTCAAACCTGATTTAGTTTAATGACTGAGTTTATAGGCAAACTTAGCAGGGAGTGCCAGCAGATGTATTCTACCTGTGCTTCAGCAAAGGTCTTTGACCCAGCCCCACAGAGGAGACTGCCAGAAGAACTGCATGCATTTGAGGCAGGATCAGGGCTGAGGGAATGGACTGCTGAATGCACTAACTGTAGAATGAAGAGGGTTACACTGAGAGGGACAATGCCAGAAATAAGGAAAGTGACTAATGCATTACGAAAGGGGTCAGTCCTTGGCCCAATAATCTTCAATAAATTAATTTCAGACATATCTGTATAAACGGGAAAGGTGGTAGTATTGCTTTAATAGTTCCTAGTTCCCAACAACTACCACACTTCCCCTTATAACATATCAATACCAATATTCAGTTCAACAGAGCTTCATATATCTTTCCTGAAATTATAAAATATTTTATAAACAAATATGTATTACTGTTTTGTACATTCCCTCCTGGCGACAATACAGCTATACTGGAAGATATCTTACACTGGCCATCCATAACAATTCCACAGGAAAAATACTACTAGGAGATGTGAATGTCAGTTGTTTGGACAAAAATCCAAATTCCCCACATCTAGTGTGAACTTACTTGGTTTCACACAACTAATTAATAATCCCACACATCACTGCAAGACATCAAATTCCCTATTAGACTGGAACCTAGTATGAGACCATAGCAAATTCACCACCTCAGGTACAATGTCTGACTGTGTCAAGAGATCATGTCCCGATGTATACAACCAAGACAACTCACACATTCACTTATACAGCATTTTTATAAAACAACACACACCCTTTCCAAGTTTAATCCAGAAATGTTCTTTACTAACCTATCATCTGTTAAATGGAACTTCCTAAAAATCCTTCCCCTAGATGATGCTGTAAATGAATGCAATACAACTTTCTTGAATCTCCTAAATAGCCTTGCACCTCCTAGAAGGAAGAGACTAAAAACAAACAATGCAATTTTTCTATCCAAAAAGAGTAGAATGCTAATGTAGGATACAGAAAAAGAATGGAAAGATTGGCAACAATATAAAACACCACAATATCGTGAAAACTTCACAATCGTACAAAAAGGCAAATTAATGAAGACAAAAAAGTATATTATAATAACTTTCAGAATAACAGTAAACATAACCCTAAAAAATTCTGGATACCCATTAAATAAATCTTGCACCCAAACGTAAATTCAACCATAACCCCTGTCCTGATAATTCATCACTCAAAACCGCAATACAATTCAACTCTTATTTTACAGACAGTACAGCATCTGTAACCAAGGACTCCCCAACATCTAATCTTACCCCTGCCCAGCAGCCGCATATTGCCACATCTTTCACCTTCAAAACTTTGCCCACATCCTGTATAAAACTACTGTTAAACAAACTCAGACCATGCTCTACTTCAGCTGATGATCTTCCAAGCGAAACCCTAAAAATAGCAGCTGAAAGCATTACCTGTCCTGTCACAATCCTTACAAATAGGTTAGTCCAGGAATTCCATGTTTCCTCTCTGGAAAAAGTCACACATTATCCTTCTGCACAAAGGAGGAAATTCAACAGACATTACAAACTTTAGACCTATAGCAACCTTATCCCTCCTCTCCAAAATACTTAAACAATGTATTCAAAAACAAAGGCTAAACTATCTCCTGCAGGAAGAATTCCTAACCCCCAAGCAACATGGCTTCTGTCCTTCCCAGAGTACTAACACTGCACTTCTAACCTATAAAAATACCTCCCAGTCACCACTGGTGTACCACAAGGCTCTATCCTTGGTCCCCTTCTCTTTAACATTTTCACCAAAACTTTCCACAAATCCACACAAAACGCCTCCCTAATACAGCACGCAGATGACTTCATACTCATTTGCACATCCGACAATGTGGCACATCTTAAAAAAATAACTCAGGAAGCTTTACCTGCAACTGAAACATGGCTTTGTAACTCACATCTCGTGCTCAACCCTAACACACACAAAAACATACCCTACTACTTCCCCCCCCCCCCAAATCCTTCTCTCATGAAAAAAACAAAATTTAAAGTCCTCTGTCTTGATAATACAGACTCTGAAGTCACGTCTGATAGCAAATTATTGGGGATTATAGTGGATAATAATATTAAATTTGACCTGCTTATACAAAATTGCACATGAAAAACTCCTCAAAAACTAGGGATGCTTTATAGGTTCAAAAACTTTCTCACAGATGCAACTAAAGCTACACCTGCCACTACTTATGTCCTCCCCACACTTCTTTGTGGTGCTCCCATCCTTACTAATCCCAAGGTTTCACAGAAATTAAAACATGAACAATGCTATAACCAAGTAACCAAATTTGCGGAAAATATCCCTTTTAGAACCCACCACTGTATAACATAAAAAAAGCCTAAATTATTTAGACAGTACAGTTGTTAACACTTACCATAAATGTAGAAGTTCGAGTGTATTCACTGTTGCAGTCCTAACAAATGGGTTATCCGGCTCCCAGTAACCCTCGATCGGCCAGAATACCAAAGCTAAGTAAATATGATGTTGGCTGTCGTTGGTTTTAAAGGACGTCAGGAAGTCAGATGCAAAAGGAGGCAGCCGACGTCATTTCCTCAGTCTTTCTTGCTTTAACAGTCAGGAGCCCCCCAAAAAACAAGGCTTAGACCAAGAATAAAAATATCTTTGGTAAAAATAAACCAGATTCAGCCTACAACTTAGGAAAGGAGAGCAGGAGAAGGCCAAAACAAAAGGGGGAAGGAGGGAGGGAAACCAGGACTGCAACAGTGAATACACTCGAACATCTACATTTATGGTAACTGTACACAACTCTATGTTCGTGTTTCACTGTTGCAGTCCTAACCAATGGGTTGACTACCAAAGCCCAGAGAAAAGGGAGGAGGCACCAACAGAATCAAGGATTGGAGAGAATGCCCTGCAGAAAGTACAGTGTTGTACCTACCATAAATGTAGATGTTCGAGTGTATACCCTGCTACAGTCATTACACTTGGGTTATCCTGCCGTCAGGCGGTCCCGCAGTCGGCACGAATTCCAAAGTCTTGGTCCGGCGTCAGTTGCTATCGCTTCTTCCCTGACGTCAGAGCACCAGGGGTATATCAGAGGCATCCAATCCCATTTTCTTCAGTTTTTCTTGCCCGAGATGTCAGGTGCCCCTAATAGGTAGGCAAAAGATATATATATATATATATATATCTATATCTATATATATATATATATATATATATATATATATATATATATATATATATATATATATATAGATAAATATATATATATATATGTATATAAATATATATATATATATATACATGCATATATATATATATATATATATATATATATATATATATATATATATCTATCTATATATATATATATATATATATATATATATATATATATATACATATACATACACATATGCATACAGCTATATGGAAAAAATAAAACAAAACCCTTAGGCACAAGCAAATACACCACAGAGGTAATATAGAATAGAGTGGTAGAGGTAACTTCAGCTAGTTTAGAGGGGATCGAGGGAGGGCAACCTGGACAGCAGCAGCGTATACACTCGAACATCTACATTTATGGTAGGTACAAAACTGTACTATGTTCATCGTGTTACCCTGCTGCAGTCATTACACTTGGGTAGAATCCCAAAGCTAAGGATGGGCGGAGGAGTCAAACAGGGTTAGAGGAGGCTAGAAGGCCCTGCAAAACTGCAGTGGCGAAGCCAGCTCTAGTCTTAGAGTAAAGTGGTAAGTGGTAATGTTTGGTGAAGGTGTGTACTGAACTCCAAGTTGCAGCTTCCAGAATATCCTTGGTTGGCACCCCCCTGAGGAAGGCTGTAGATGTAGCTGCTGCCCTGGTAGAGTGCGGCCTTATGGTAGCAGGAACTGGTTTTCCATGGTGGGTGTAGCAAAAACGTATGCAATGTGCTATCCATTTGGAAATGGTTTGTTTTGAGATAGCCTTTCCTTGTGATGCTGTAGCATAGGATACAAAAAGCTGGTCAGATTTTCTGAAAACCTTAGTTTTATCCAAGTAGTAAAGTAGTTGCCTGTGAATGTCCAAGGAATGCAGGAGTCTTTCTCCTTTGTTCTGTGGATTTGGAAAGAAGGTGGGTAAATGGATGGTTTGATTTAGAGCCACACTGGATACCACCTTAGGCATAAGGGAGGGGTTAGTTCATAGAGAAACTCTGTCTTGATGAAAAATGAGGAAAGGCTCTACTGCCATTAGTGCCTGAAGTTCTGAAACTCTTCTAGCTGAAGTGACTGCTAGCAGCAGGGCAGTCTTCCATGATATAAACTTTAAGTCAGCTGAGAAAGCTGGCTCAAAAGGAGGTAGCGTGAGTTTTTCCAGAAAAAGTTGAGGTCCCAAGTAGGTGTTGGTGCTCTCCTGGGAGGCCTAATGTTCTTGGCCCCTCTGAGAAACTGCCTTAAAAGTGGATGTGAAAATAAGGGATGATCCGTGTTGTAGTGAGCAGAAATGGCTGAGGCATGGATTTTAACAGATGAAAAGGAAAGCCCTTTGTGTAACATCTCAGTTAGATATTACAGAATCTGAGGTATGTCAGGTTGAAGGGTATTTTGGCCTTTAGCTTGGTTCCAGGCGCAAAACCTTTACCATTTGTCTGAGTAGGCTTTCCTGGTGCTGGGTCTCCTGGCCTCCAGAATAACTTCCATAACAGCTTGTGAGAGAGGAGCTGGCTGGTTGCTTACGTGATTTGCCATGCAGCCAAGTTTAAGGTTTTGAGCTGGCTGTGTAGAATCTGATTGTCTTGCTGTGTGAGCAGGTGGGTAATTTGTGGTAGAATCCATGGTGGGCCCTGGACCACATTCCTTAATAGTGGGTACCAGTGCTGGCGTGGCCAGTCTGGAGCAATGAGTATCATTCGGGGTCTCTCCATCCTGACTTTCAGTAGCACCTTTGTGAGAAGGGGTAGTGGAGGAAAGGCATATACTGTTAGCATTTTGCAACTGAATGAGAGTGTTTCCACTTTCCAAGCTTGCTGGTGAAAAGTCCTTGTGCAAAACTTTGTTAGCTGATAGTTTTGAGGGCTGGCAAACAGGTCTATGTCTGGGAGCCCCCATTTTTGAGTTATCATTGTGAATACTTGTGGATCCAGTTTCCACTCGTGGGGATCCATGATGTTTCTGCTTAGGTCATCTGCTAATGTGTTCTTTTTTCATGGCAGGAATTGAGCTTGTAATTGAACTTGGCAAGCCAGTGCTGTGTTCCACAAGGTCATTGCTTGCCTGCATAGAGGGTAGGAGTGTGTACCCCCTTGTTTATGTACCACATTACTGTGGTGTTGTCTGTCCTTATGATAAGCTGTCCTGGATGCAAAAGGTCTTTGAAGGCTGTCAGAGCATTTTGTACAGCTCGCATTTCTTTTTAATTGATGTGCAGATTCCTTTGCTCTGCTGTCCATAAGCCTTGAACGCACTGTCCTGCCATGTGTGCCCCCCAGGAATAGTCCGATGCATCTATTGTCATAGTTTGCCTGGCTGGGGGTAGGGTAAAAGGCTGACCCTTGTTGAGGTGACAAGCCTGTGACCACCATAGAAACTCCTGTTGAAGGCAGGGAATGAAATTTATCATTGTTTCCAAGCTGTGACTGTGTTGAGTCCATATGCTTTTTAGGTACCATTGTAATTTCCTCATATGCAGTTTTGCAAATGGTATTAGTAGTATACAAGATGCCATGAAGCCCAAGGCCTGCGGAATTTTTCTTGCAGGGAGTTGGGTCTTTGTTGCCATTGCTCTGAAGTATTGAGTTAATTGTAGTTGTTTGTCTGGCATCAGATAAGCCATCTGGGCCGTTGTATTCAAGCTGGCACCCAGGAATGTCATAATTTGTGAGGGCACTAGTTTTGATTTCTTTTCGTTTACTCTGTACCCTAGGCAACTTAGGAAATGTCTTACAAAAGCCAGGTGTTGTAAGGGAATGTCCTTGCTTTCTGCTTGGATGAGACAGTCATCCAGGTATGGGTATATTTGTATTCCTCTCGGTCTGCAGCATGCAATTACTGGTGCCAGGCATTTTGTGAAGACCCTGGGCGCAGTAGATAAGCCAAAGGGTAGTGCAGAGAATTGGTAATGGGTTGAACCTACAATGAAACGGAGGTATCTTCTGCAATTTTGTCTGATAGGGACATGTAGGTATGCCTCCTTGAGGTCCAACGTTACTAGCCAAGCTTTCTTGCCCAACATGGGAAGAAGCTGCTGTAGTGTTAGCATCTTGAATTTGGGTACTTGCAAGAAGGTGTTTAAGATTGAAAGGTCCAGAATGGGTCTCCAAGCATTGTCCTTTCTGGGGACTAGAAAGAGCCTTGAGTAAAATCCTTCACCTTGCTCCTGTGTAGCTACCAGTTGGATGGCTCTCATGTCCATGAGAGCTGTAATTTGTTTTTGTGCCTCTGCCCATTGATTTTGTGGCAGGTTTGGCATTCCTTTTATCCTTGGCAAGGTGTGGAAATGGAATCTGTATCCGTGTGAGATAATGCCTAGGACCCATGTGTCCTTTGTGATGATGCGCCAGTTGTCTGCAAAAAGTGCTAATTTTCCTCCCAAGGGAGCTGCCAAGAGGGTTTTGCTTGGCAGTTTGAGGTTTGAGTCATTGTGTTTGCCTTCTAGTGGTTTGGGACCTGTCTTCTCCTCCCTTCTGTGTTGTAGTGCCCCATTGGCGAGGTTTGTAAGGGATTTGTGCTTGTCCTCTGCCCCTTGGGCGCCTGTATTTACCCCTCTATGGTCTTTCAGAAGCTGGAAAGAACCAATTTTTTGTTGGCCAATTTCTGCTGAAGCGTGGGGGCTGTACCTGTAAGAAATATTTGACCGTTTGCATAGATTTTGCCTTATCCTCCATTTTCTTTAAAACCTCCTCTGCTTTAACCCCAAATGAAACATCCTGCTGTAAGGGTGCATCCAGTAACTTTGCTTTAACATGCTCAGGCAGAGATTGTTCCTTTAACCAAGCATGCCTACGTATAACAGACCCAGTAACAGCTGCTCTAGAGGAAGCTTCCAAGGCATCAAAACCACATTGTAAAGTATGTTTGCCCACCTGTTCAGCTGCATGCAGCAGATCTTGCATTTCCTTGAATTCAGACTGTTGAGGGTGCGTGCCCGTCTTTTGTTTTATTTGAGACATTAGGACTTGCTGGTATTTAAGCATGTGAAATTGACAATTTAGTGCTCTCATAGCTAGAGTAGTTGAGGTGTAAACCTTCTTCCCCCACCTATCTAGTGCTCTGGAGTCCCTTTCTGAGGGTACAGGATTTTTAGCCATAGAAGCCTTAACCCCTTTGGGACCCTGGAAGATTGTCTCTGGATCAGCAGCAGGGCTTTTGTAAAGGAATTTGTGAGAGTCAGGCACTCTATAGTATCTATCTGGTTTGGCTGGAGCAGGAGGCAAAGAATCAGGATTTAGACTAGATTCTAAGAAGACATCATCCACTATGTCCAAAACTGGGGGGATAGCAAGTGGTCTGTGCTGGGGGAGTAAAAGAAACTCTCGGAACCTTTTCTTTGAGTCAGAGTATTCCTGACCTTCCCAGTGGAAATGTTCCCTCATGGTGTGTAAAGTTTCCCCAAAGGAGTAGTCTTCAGGGGGAGAAGCTGAGGGAATGGAGTCTTCAGCATCAGAATCTTCATAAGGAGGAAAGGAGTAATCCTGTTCCTCAGAGGAGCCTGAGGAAACAGACACCTGATCAGAGGAGGCATAATCCTCCTCTTGTCTAGGCCTTTTGTCCGGGGGGGGGGGGGGTTGGGAACCCCTAATCAAGGAAATCAAATCTTCAGCCATTTTAAGCATCTGTTTCTTAGGCATAGGGCCTTGACCTGGAGACTGAAGTGTAGGCTTTTTTGGTTTTAGAGGAGTCTTAAGCTTAGCATAAGATTTTATGGTGAGGGTAGTCGGTCTGAAGACACCTTCAGAAACCAAAGGTGTTTCTGCAGCACTGGCTTCCCCTACTGCAATGTCGTCGGTAGGGCCTAAGGAAAATGGCTGCGTCGGGCTAGAAATCTCTGCTGGGGGATCCGATGCGGCCTGGGGAGCTAATTCAGTGGTAGCCAGGGGCTGCATTGGTGCCTCACTGAAAACCAGAGAACCGGCTACCGGGCCAGCCGAGGCCTCGGAGTCTGGCTTGGATCTAGGCTGCCGGTCCTTATCCTTGCGTTTTTTATGCACGCCGGTAGTCGATTGCTCCAACGGCATAGTGTAATTAAATTTTCTACCGAAGTAGTGTCGTGCGAAATCAAAGCGATGCTTTATAGTTCACTTATTGAACCTAGCACAAAACCGACAACCAGTGACGTCGTGGTCTGGGCCTAGGCAAGGTATACAAAAAGAATGAAAGTCCTTATGAGGTATTTGCTTCCCACAAGAAATGCAATTGTTAACTTTTTCTAACATCGGACTGAGGCAAGAAAAGTTTCCCCAATGGGGTACTTAGCATTGAAGACTTCGGACTGAAACTCGATTCGAAAATCTCAGGTGTCGGCCGACCGGCACTTGCGAACTGCTTCTGCTTCGGGCACCGCGTGGCAAGAAAGACTGGAGAAAATGGCGTTGGATGCCTCTGATATACCCCTGGTGTTCTGACATCAGGGAAGAAGCGACAGCAACTGACGCCGGACCAAGATTTTGGAATGCGTGCCGACTACGGGACCGCCTGACGGCAGGATAACCCAATTGTAATGACTGCAACAGGGTAACACAATGAACATCAGCAGTGGCAAATCTTGCCCTGAATCTAGAAAACAAAGGCAAATTATAATGCTTTGCGAAAGTGTGTACAGAAGACCATGGGGCAGCCTCTAAAATGTCCTTAATAGGGACACCCCTTAAAAAGGCTGCAGAAGTGGAGGCTGTTCTTGTGGAGTGGGTTCTAACCCCTTGAGGAGGAACCTTGCCATGAAAGGAATAACAGAAAGTAATACAGTGTGCAATCCATTTAGAAATGGTTTGCTTAGAGATAGCTTTGCCCCGAGCTCCAGGGGCAAAACTGACCAATAGCTGAGCTGAAGTTCGAAGGTATTTAGTCCTGTCCAGGTAAAACCTGAGCTGTCTGTGCACATCAAGAGAATGCAGGATCCTTTCACCTCTATTGCGAGGATTAGATTAGGAAAGAAGGTAGGAAGGTGTATGGACTGATTAAGAGTCAGGCTGGAAACCACCTTAGGCATAAAAGAGGGATTGGTTCTCAGAGAAACACAATCTGTATGAAATATAAGAAAAGGCTCCACAGCCATCAAATCTTGCAGCTCCGAAACTCTCCTTGCTGAAGTTATAGCCAAGAGGAAGATAGTTTTCCAAGAGAGAAATTTTAAATCTGCAGTGGCAGCTGGCTCAAAAGGAGGAAGGGTGAGCTTCTCTAAAACAAAATTAAGGTCCCAGGCTGGAATAGGCGCCTTTCTGGGAGGTTTTAAGTTGCTAGCACCTCTGAGAAAGATTTTCATCAGGGAATGAGAGAAAATGGGTTGTTCAAAAGAACAATGAGCAGAAATAGCTGAAGCATGGATCTTGATAGACGAAAAAGAAAGGCCACCTTGAAGCAAATCAGCCAAGTATTCTAGGATTACGGGAAGAGTAGGCTGAGAAGATTCCCCTCTAGCCTGCATCCAATCCAACGAGAGAATCTTTCCCATTTGCCAGCGTAGAACTTCCTAGTTGCTAGGCCTCCTGAAGTACACTGACCACCTGCTGGGAAAGGGAAGAAGAAATGGATTGATTCATACAATGAGCCATGCTGCCAAATGGAGACACTGAAGATGAGGATGTAGAATGTTTCCCCCTTCCTGAACCAAAAGATCTGGTTTCAGAAGAAGATGCCAAGGAGGAAACTGGGAGAGACTGCGAAGCAGTGGATACCAATGCTGCCTAGGCCAGTCTGGAGCTATGAGAATGGTCCATGGTCTTTCATCCCTGATCTTCAATAATACTCTGGGAAGAAGAGGAAGGAAGGCATAAAGTGAAAGAAGCATCCAAGGGAAGGACACAGCATCCACTCTCCAGGACTTGCTGTGATGCTGCCTGGTGCAGAAAAGTGGTAGAAGGTGGTTGTCTGGACAGGAGAAAAGATCCACTTGAGGAGTGCCCCAATGTTGAGTGAAATTGTAAAAGACTGCTCTGTTCAGTTGCCACTCGTGAGGATCCAGGGTCTGTCTGCTCAACTGGTCTGCCAAAACACTGAGCTTCCCTGGAAGAAACTGCACTAGAAGATGCAGGCCCAATGATGCTGCTGTGGACCATAGAATCATGCTCTGTCTGTACAGGGGGTAAGAATGAGTCTCTCCCTGTTTGTTGATGTACCACATGACTGTGGTGTTGTCTGTTCCGACAAGCAGAGATCCTGGGGAAAGAAGATGCTTGAAAGCCAGTAAGGCCTGATGAACTGCTATCAACTCCTTTAGGTTTATGTGCAGGTGCATCTGCTGGGCGTGCCAATGTCCCTGTATGCGTCTGCCATCCAGGTGAGCTCCCTAGGCATAGTCCGATGGGTCTGTGGTAAGAACTTGAATGGCAGGAGGTGGGCGGAAAGGCATGCCTTTGTTTTGTAGACAGGCTGTCTACCACCATAAGAACTCTGTCTGCAGACATGGAAGCAGAGGAATTATCATATCCAGGTCCTGTGTGTGTTGACACCAAAGGTTCTTGAGGTACCATTGCAATTTCCTCATATGTAGTCTTGCATATGGAATCATGAGAATACAAGAGGCCATGAATCCCAGAGCTTGCAGGTATTTCCTTGCAGGGAGCTGCAAGTCCTTGAAGTAAAGTGAAAGAGTTGTCTACTTCTCCTTGGTGAGATGTATCATCTGGGCGGCTGTGTTCAGACTCGCTCCCAGGAATGTTATCTCCTTGGATGGTACCATTTATGATTCCTCCTTGTTGAGAGTTTAACCCAGGGAAGAGAGAAGAGTCTTTACAAATTCCAAATTCTTTAACAGCTGTTCCTGAGAATTTGCTTGAATTAGACAATCATCCAAGTATGGATAAATCTGAATTTTCTTCTGCCTGCAAAAAGCAATGACTGGAGCCAGGCACTTTGTGAAAACTCTGGGAGCAGTACATAAGCCAAAGGGCAGCGCAAATAATTGATAATGTTGCTTGCCCACTCTGAAGCGAAGGTACTGCCTGTAGCTTTTCCTGATAGGGATGTGCAGATAAGCTTCTTTGAGATCCAAAGTTACCAGCCAGGAGTCCTTGTCTAACATTGGTAGCAACTGATACAGAGTGAGCATTTTGAACTTTGAAATTACCAAGAAGGAGTTCAGAATGCATAGATCTACGAAAGGATGCCAGGTGCCTTCTTTTTTTGGAACCATGAAAAGTCTGGAATAGAAGCCCTGGCCTACCTGCTGAGCAGGAACTGGTTTTATTGCCTCCAGATGTAAGAGACAAAATTTGCTTTTCTACTTCTGCCCTTTGGTTTGCAGGAGTGTCCGGGAATCCCTTGGTCACCGGAAAGGTGTGGAAAGAAAACGTGTGCCCTAGGAATACAGTTCTGAGTACCCATTTGTTGTCCGTGATGGTGGCCCAGACATCTGCAAAAAGGGCCAACCTTCCCCCTAAAGGAAATTCCGGGCCAGCAGGAACAGGCAGAAGTTGGACAGAGTCATAGGTTCATAGGTAGGTACTAGGCTATTGGCCCAAAGGCCTACGTAAGCCTAGCCAACAAGGTTCCCTGGCTTACGCCACCCAAGAAAGTTATTTTCCTGTGCCACTGTCAAGCAGAGCCACAGAAGTGATCCCCGGGGTGTAATTCCTATTTCCCATCCACTCATCAAGATTTTTCTTGAAGAGTGCTAATGAAGAACTTTGCTTGACATAGATGGGTAGCCTGTTCCAGAGTATAGGAAGTCTCTGGGACAGGAATCTATCCCTCCAGCATGTCCTGCTTATTGCGGTGACAAGGTTTAGGTCCCTAGAACTTGTAGCCCGGAGGGATTTCTTTAGGTGCAGCATGTCCAACATCTCTGGGTTTGACATAGCTTAACATGTTAGGCAGAGATCACCCCGGAGTAGGCGATATGCTACAGAGTAAAGCTGGAGTTTTTTGAGGCGGTCACTGTAGGGCATTTGTTTGAGGCCAGTAATCCTCTTTCTTTTTTTTTTTAAAACAAGTTTATTGTTTTAACATACAAAATAAACATCATAACAATCTTATACAAGCAATTGAAATATAAATAGTTATAACATTCAATAAAATAACCAAAGTATTTACAGAGACATCCACTACAAATCAAATCAATTGATTAAACTGTAATGTCTTACTATTGAAACTAAGATTTTTTTAACAGATTTTGTAAAGTATCCCATATAATACAGTAAGACGTTTTTCTAGTAGTCCTTGATTTTATTGTCATCAATTCCATATGACACACTTCAGTCATAACATTTTTAAATTCATTAAACGAAGGAGGAGTATCTGAAATCCAATTTCTGGTTATTATTTTTCTAGCCACTGCTAGAATAGACCATAATAAGGGAAGTTTAACTTTTTTAACATTTATAGGAACAGGAGTGTTAATTAATATAAGTGATTTAGAAATAATGAAATTATCTGTGAAAAGGGCCTGCAAAAAATCATTGATTAATTTCCAATATTCCTTCAATTTTACACAGTCATAAAACATAAGTGCCCAATCAGCATTTATTTGTACATTACATCTTTTACATAAGATGTCTTTATTATTTATTTTATTCATCATCAAAGGTGTATAGAAAGATCTATGTAAAAATTTCCAAGTAAAAAGTCTCCAATTAATGGAAGAAGTAGTTTTATACGCAGAGTAATCCTCTTTCTGAGGTACTTCTGTGGCCTTTCCAGCTGCTGCAGATGTCTTGTGAGGTACATTCCAAAAGGGGCGTTGTACTCTATAATGGGACTAATGAGTGTCGAGTAGAGGGGAACAATGACCTCTTTTTTTCCTGCATGAGAACCCTTTTATGATGATGTGTGCCATGTAGAAGGACTTCCTGACTACTGTGGCGATGTGACTATCAAAGGAGAGACTACTGTCCACCTGGGTCCCAAGGTCTCTTATCACACATTCGGTGTTAAGTAGATTGCTGCCTGTGTGGTATTTCATGGGTACAGAGTTTTTACCAAAGAGGAATGCCTGTTGACAAGACTAGCAGAAGTCAGCAAATCCTGCATATCTTCACTCTCTGCCAAAAGAGGTACACTTGCAATCTTTGACTTAATAGCCTCCAAGGTGTGCTGCTGATACTTAAGCATATGAAAAAGGCAATTGGTAGACCTAATAGCAAGAGTGGCAGAGGTATAAACCTTTTTACCCCACCTATCTAGATTCCTAGATTCTCTGTCAGAAGGAACAGGATTTTTGGTAACAGTTGGCTTAACCCGTTTAGGCCCTTGAGAAATAACCTCTGGGTCAGCTAGCGGATTCCTATAAAAAACAAATGAGAATCAGGAATTCTATAGTACCTGTCAGGTTTCATGGGAGCAGGAGGAAAGTACAATTTTGTACACTTACCATAAATGTAGATGTTCGAGTGTATTCACTGCTGCAGTCCTAACAAATGGGTTATCCGGCCCCCGGTAGCCCTCGATCGGTCAGAATACCAAAGGTAAGTAAAAATGACATCAGCTGTCGTCGGTTGTAAAGGACGTCACCAATACAAAAGGAGGCAGCTGACATCACTTCCTCAGGCTTTCTTGCCATAACAGTAAGAAGCCCCCAGAAAACAAGGCTTAAACCAAAAGTTATTTTGGCAAATAATACCAAATTTGGTCTGTACCTTAGGAAAAGAGAAAAGGGGGAAGGAGGGAGGGAAACCAGGACTGCAACAGTGAATACACTCGATCATCTACATTTATGGTAAGTGTACACAACTGTACTATGTTCATCGTGTTTCACTGTTGCAGTCCTAACCACTGGGTTGATTACTAAAGCCCAGAGAAGAGGGAGGAGGCACCAACAGAATCAAGGATTGGGGATAATGCCCTGCAGAACAGCAGTGGCAAACCCTGCCCTGGCTCTAGAAAACAAAGGCAAATTATAATGCTTTGTGAAAGTGTGAACAGAAGACCATGTGTCAGCCTCTAAAATGTCTTTAGTAGGGATACCCCTTAAAAAGGCTGCAGAACTCGAGGCTGCTCTAGTGCAGTGGGTCCTCACCCCTTGAGGAGGAAGCTTGACATGAAAGGAATAACAGAAAGTAATACAGTGTGCAATCCATTTAGAAATGGTTTGCTTAGAAATAGCTTTGCCCTGAGCTCCAGGAGCAAAACTGACCATTAACTGAGATGATTTCTGAAGGTTCTTAGTCCCGTCCAGGTAAACCCTGAGCTGTCTGTGTACATCAAGAGAATGCAGGATCCTTTCACCTCTATTTTGAGGATTAGGAAAGAAAGTAGGATGGTGTATGGACTGATTAAGAGTCAGGCTTGAAACCACCTTAGACATAAAAGAGGGATTGGTCCTCAGGGATACACAATCGGCATGGAAGATGAGAAAAGGCTCCACAGCCATCAAAGCCTGCAGCTCTGAAACTCTCCTTGCTGAAGTTATACCCAAATGAAAGGCCGCTTTCCAAGAGAGAAACTTTAAATCTGCAGCGGCAGCTGACTCAAAAGGAGGACGAGTGAGTTTCTCCAAAACAAAATTAAGGTCCCAGGCCAGGGCAGGTGCTCGTCTGGGAGGTTTTAAGTTGCTAGCACCTCTGAGAAACATTTTCATCGGGGGATGAGCGAAAAAGGGTTGTTCAAAAAAACAATGAGCGGAAGCATGGATCTTGATAGAGGAAAAGAAAAGCCCACCTTGAAGCAAATCAGCCAAGTATTCCAGGATCAGAGGAAGAGTAGGTTGAGAGGAATTATCATATCCAGGTCTTGTGTGTGCTGACACCAAAGGTTCTTGAGGTACCACTGCAATTTCCTCATATGCAGTCTTGCATATGGAATCATGAGAATACAAGAGGCCATGAATCCCAGAGCTTGCAGGTAATTTCCTTGCAGGGAGCTGGGACAGGCTTGCCAAATCTTTGAAGTAAACTGAAAGAGTTGTCTGCTTCTCTTGGGTGAGATATATCATCTGAGCGGCTGTGTTCAGACTCGCTCCCAGGAATGTTATCTCCTTGGTTGGTACCATTTTTGACTTTTGCTCGTTGATGGTGTAACTCAGGGAAGAGAGAAGCATCTTTACAAATTCCATATCCTTTAACAGCTGTTCCTGAGAATTTGCTTGAATTAGACAGTCGTCCAAAATATGGATAAATCTGAATTTTCTTCTGCATGCAAAAAGCAATGACTGGAGCCAGGAACTTTGTGAAAACTCTGGGAGTAGTAGATAAGACAAAGGGCAGTGCAGAGAATTGATAATGTTGCTTGCCCACTCTGATGCGAAGGTACTGCTTGCAGCTTTCCCTGATAGGGATGTGCAGATAAGCTTCTTTGAGATCCAACGTTACCAGCCAGGAATCCTTTTCTAACAATGGCAGCAACTGATGCAGAGTGAGCATTCTGAACTTTGGAATTATCAAGAAATAGTTCAGAATGGATAGATCTAGGATAGGACGCCAGGTGCCTTCTTTTTTTGGAACTAGGAAAAGTCTTGAATAGAAACCCTGGCCTACCTGCTGAGCAGGAACTGATTCTATTGCTCCCAGATGTAACAGAGACAAAATTTGCTTTTCTACTTCTGCCCTTTGGTTTGGAGGAGCATCTGGGAATCCTTTGGGTACTGAAAAAGTGTGGAAAGAAAACTTGTGTCCTAGAGATACAGTTCTAAGTACATGGATGGTGGCCATGACATTTGCAAAAAGGGCCAACCTTCCCCCTAAAAGACTGTCCGGGCAGGCAAGAACAGGCAGACGTTGGACAGTCATTTAGAATGTTTAGATTGAGATGCAGTCTTAGAACTTCCTGTCTTGGAAGAGGAAGCCTGCCAATGCTTAGACCTTTGAGGGGTAGCCATTTGTCCCCTAGAAGATTTGTAACTTCTAGTCCTAGAACGGTTCTGTCTGCTGGTATCAGGGAATGTCCAACTCTTAGAAGGGTAATTCCTGCTAAAGCGAGGAGGCTGAACCTGCAGAAAGTCTTTAACTGTCTGCTTGGCCTTATCTTCCATCTTCTTTAGCACTTCCTCTGCTTTGCTGCCAAAAAGACTGACTTATGCAAAGGTACATCTAAAAGCTTAGCATTGACAGGCTCTGGTAGGGGCCAAGCATGTCTTTTAATAACAGAGCCAGTAGCTGTAGCCCTAGAGGAGGCTTCTAGAATGTCAAAACCACAATGTAATGAATGTTTACTGACAAGACTGGCAGAATTCAGTAAATCCTGCATATCCTTACTCTCCGCCAACAAAGGCACACTTGCTATCCTAGACTTAATAGCTTCCAAGGTGTGCTGCTGGTACTTCAGCATATGAAAAAGACAATTAGTAGACCTAATAGCAAGAGAGGCAGAGGTATAAACCTTTTTACCCCACCTATCCAAGTTCCTAGACTCCCTGTCAGAAGGAACAGGATTTTTTGTAACCATGGCCTTAACTCCTTTAGGACCTTGAGAAATAACCTCTGGATAAGCCAGCGGATTCTTGAAAAGAAACAAATGATAATCAGGGACTCTATAGTACCTGTCAGGTTTCCTGGAAGCAGGAGGAACCAAATTTGGAGTCAAGGAATTTTCCAGAAAAACATCATCAACCACCTCCAACACAGGCGGAATAGCCAAAGGCTTATGCTTAGGCAAATCCAAAAACTCCGTAATCCTTTTCTTAGAAAGGGGATAATCCTGACTTTCCCATTTAAAATGCTCCCTGAGAATACTTAAAGTATCACCAAAAGAGAAATCTTCTGGAGGAGAAGCAGAAGGGATGGACTCCTCTGCGTCTGAATCCTCAAAAGGAGAGAAAGTCTGAGAAACTTCCTCTTCATCAACAGAAATGCTAGAAGTATCAGAACCTGAATAAGACAAAGCCTCAGGAGAGACATCCCTACCTCTTTTTGAAGGAGGAGGCTGTGACCCCCTAATAAGAGTCAAAAGGTCATCAGCTGTTTTAACCATTTGAGAATGAGGGGAACGAGAGGAAACTGGAACCTGTTTCTTCACAGGCTTACGACTAGAAGATTTACGTGCAAGTCTGAAGAACTTGGGAGGCCTGGCAACCGCCGAAGTTACAGCAGAAGTCGTCGGTATGAGCTTGCTGTCTGAACGAATAACGAAGGCCTCGGACACTGGAGTCAGCTCAGCGGCTCCGGATCCAGTTGAAGAGGCAACAGGTGGAAGGTCAGAAGCCAAAATGGAAGCCAGATGCCTGGGGGCCTCTGAAATGGTCTCAACCGAGACCTGTGGTTGAAAATCTGCGGGCTGCAGGGGCTGCAAAGGCACGTCATTGGCTACCGCATGACTGACGACCAACTTAACGTCATCCGAGGACTTGAGCTTCGGAAGCCTGTCGCGGTCCTTATCCTTACGTTTCTTGGGGATATCCGAATCCTGAGGACTAGTGGATGCCATACCGACAAACTTAGGCCAAACTCCAAAATGTTTAGCTAAAAGCATAGTCTGATGACGAATAGTATGTGGGTTAAAGGAAGCACATAGATCACAATTAGGAACGTCGTGGTCAAGGCCTAAACAAATAATACAATAGGAATGAAAATCTCTATGGGGAATCTGCTTTCCACAGGTTAGGCAATTATTAACCTTTTCTGACATTCGTTAAGGCAAGAAAAGAGGATCCCCAACGGGGTACTTAGCTGTAGTCGACCAACTTTGTAGTCGGAAACAAAAAAGGTAAACTGCCAACTGGCACTCATGCAAGAAATGCTTCTGCTTTAGGCTCCACGGCAAGGAAGACTGAGGAAGTGACGTTGGCTGCCTCCTTTTGTATCGGATGCCCTGATGTCCTTTACAACTGATGACAGCCGATGTCATTTTTACTTACCTTTGGTATTCTGGTCGATTGAGGGCTACCAGGGGCCGGATAACCCATTTGTTAGGAATGCAACAGTGAAACACGATGAACATCAGAATTTGGAGTCAAGGAATTTTCCAGGAAAACATCATCAACCACTTCCAACACTGGAGGAATAGCCAGAGGCTTATGCTGAGGCAAATCCAAAAACTCCCTGATCCTTTTCTTAGATTGGGGGTAATCCTGACTTTCCCATTTAAAATGTTCCCTAAGTGTATTCAAAGTATCACCAAAAGAAAAATCTCCTGGAAGAGAAGCAGAAGGAATGGATTCCTC